>NC_053424.1:104055411-104106336 GCF_007990345.1 Gossypium hirsutum | reverse complement strand
AAAAGAGAAAGATTTAAACGTAAGTGGAAAACTGAGATACCAAAGGTTCATAGCCTTAAGAAGAAAAAATACCGAAAAAATTGGTCATTCTATAGATATTGCCCCCCTGAAAGAAAAACACAAACGTCTTCAGCGAGCTCGACAGTAAAGATCTATCCACACACTAATTAATCCAACAGGAGAAATTCAATCCGACATGATAAGAAGAAGAACGATTCGATCTAGCTCGTAAATGAAGAGTGCGAAACAAAGGGTCCGTTAATAAAAGTGTTATGGCTCAAACACGAAATCGAAGAAGCTACTTGGGAAAACCGAGAACTCTATGAAAGAACGTTACCTCAACACTATTTACCGGTAAGATTTCGGGGACGACAATTTCTTAAGTGGGGAGAGTTGTGTACAGCCCTAATGTGACCCTAGTCGGGAAGTGGTTTCGGACCACAAAATCGAGTCATAAAAATAATTAGCTGTCATTTTGATGCTTATTATGATATATATGCATGTGTGAAAAATTTCATATTGAATTTTGTTAATTCTAGGTGAATTTAGTAAAATAGGACTTATGGGAGAATTTAAAAGAATGAGTTAGGAATGGCTAGCAAATGTAAAAGTGGCCTATTAATGCATGTTATAAAAATGATGGGTTTGCATGTCAAATTACCCTAAAAAATGAGCTAGTGGCCCGCCATGCTATGGGTGGAAACATGTTGTAAAACAGTGTGTTAGGTGTATGTAGAAAAGAAATAAAAAAAAGGGGTTAGTATTAAAGTAATGCAAAGGGAGGATATAGAAAAAAAATGTCTCATCCAGTCCCCTCATTCCGGAATTGAGAAAGAAAAAAAAAAAAGTGTTCAATCGAACACTTGCGAATAAGGAAAGAAAGGAAGGAAAAGCTTGGAGAAAACGCTAGGGGTCACTAGATAAGGTATTAATGTTGCTTTGAAAGTCATACATCCCTTGGATGATTATCAAATCTAACTATCTCATGGATGGATGGGGTATAGAGAGTTAGATTCGACTAAGAGGCTTCAAAAGTTTCGGTGAAGCCTTGATACTATTAGCATGTTAGCTATATGGATGTGTTATGATGCTTGAGGTGTTAGATAAATTTGAACTCATCACCAAGTCTTTAAGCAACCCAAGTTAAAAGTTTCGGTATTGAGGTATCTGAGCATTCGGCCATGGTAGAAGTAGAAGAAAAATATGGTTGTGTTAGATGAAGTAGAGTCTAACAAATGAGCACACATGTGCATTAGTTGCTAGCTGGAGAAGAATCAGCTAGCAAGTTGTGTGCTAAGGCCGAATATAATTTTGAACATTATGAGTAATGTATGTGTTTTGGAATTGATGGAATGGAGAGTAGCTTAAATTGTGTTATGAACAATTATATTAAATCAAGGTTTGCTAAGCTAGCTATAAGGGAAGTGCAAATGTTAGTATTGATTTCTAGTGTATATATGTGTATTAGCCGAGTTTTGAACTTGAAACAAAATGGTATTTTAGTCAAACAAGTGACCATATTTGTAGAATGTATTAAGTAATACAATCGCCTCAACATAGACATGCATATTCGGCCACATGAATGAGTACATAGGTTGTGTGTATGTTCGCCATAAGGTAAGCATATTGATGGCTTTATCTTGACTTAGAAAATTCGGCTAAGGAGACATATTGGCTAATATGTTGAATTTGATTCGGATTTCATACATATATGACTCTAATGCCTAATATATAAGGCTAAGTACCTTGAATTCCTCTTTGATGTTCAAAATGATTAAATCATTTATTTGTTAATATTAAGCTCAAGAGCAAAGGGGAACTAAATCCGATAAAGGGAAGGAAAAAGTGATCGAATAGCCATCGAAATCGTTCGACAACATCCGAGGTAAGTTTTTCGAGTAATGAGACTTAGTTTATGATTTGATTAAGTCATGACGTATGAGCATAACAAATATACCGGTGATATAATGATTCTACTTGAACTATGTGTTGAGTTAAATTAGTCTATACGTATGACAGGTAGCCGTATGTGCATAGAGATCATGTCATAAAGCAAACCAGACAATGCTGTTTGTAAGTGGCTATTGAGCCGAAAATGGAATGCTTAATAGGTGACTTGTGTTTGAATTCTAGTTATGAAATGAAATAGAGATGTGTCATGATTTATTGATATTGTATGAATACTCGGATGATAACCGGGCTAAGTCCCGAAGGTATTTGTGCGAGTTACTATTTCCAGGCTAAGTCCCGAAGGCATTGTGCGAGTTACTATTCCGGGCTAAGTCCCGAAGGCATTGTGGCGAGTTACTATTTCCGGGCTAAGTCCCGAAGGCAATTGTGCGAGTTACTATAACCAGGCTAAGTCCCGAAGGCATTTGAGCGAGTAGCTATATCCGGCTAAACCCCGAAGGTACTTGGTTGGGAAGAGCGACCTTGCTGTAATAATTTCAATTAACACGCTCGTAAAATCCCAACGATGAGGTACGTTTCGTATATGCATTTGAGTAGTGATTCCGTTAAATATTATTCGCTCAGTCGATTAATGAGCTTCCGGCTTTGGTTAAGTTGATCCCTTATGTATGAATATAAGGGTAAGAAATGTGAAGTAGGACTGATTGTTGTGAATATGTGTATATGAAATTATCCGTTTAGTTATATGAATGCTATACTTCAGTTGTGCCTAATTTCATTGCTCAAAACTTACTAAGCATTAAATCCTTACTCCGTTCTTTGAATCTCTGTTTATAGATTTGGTTCATCAGCTATCGGACTCGGGATTGTCGAAGTCAAAGTCGTCCACACTATCAAAGCCCTTTGGTACACTTTGGTTGAACTCTGAAAATGGCATGTATAGGACTACCCTTTTTGTTGTTGGTCATGTACCCTTTGGTTTGTATAAATTTGGATAGCCATGCGAAAATGGCTTATATACACTTTGAGCATAGTATTACAATCGTTTTTTATGTTGTTCATTAAGAGGTATGAAAATGTTTGGAAACGATTAGCCATTGGAATGGTTAATCATGATCATATTTTGTGCTATATATGCTAAAGGGCTAGTTGAATCATGGAAACTATGAAATAGGTAAAGTCTACCTAATAACAGATGCTGACAGCAGCAGTGGTGTGGATTTGAAAAATCACTAAAACAGTAAGAATGGAATTAAATAGTGAATAAATTATGTAATTAACCTGATGAATCTATTTCATAGGGAAGTAATGAAATGATCATATAACAGTATTTTATGAGATTTAAAGTTTTTGCAAAACAGGGCCAGAACAGTTTTTGGATTCCCTGTCCGACTTTGGAAATTCATTATAAATTAACCAGAGATAATTATAAGCCATGCCATATATTTATAGATTCCTTTTCGAGTCTAGTTTCTATAGAAACAAACGGCATCAGTATTGAAGCCCTGTACAGGAGATATCCAAGTCATAATGCATGAAGGTCATAATAGTCAAACCCTGTAACAGGGGAGAATTAACTAATAAACTGTACTAATTGGCTCGAGCAAAAATTCTAGAAAACAATTTGTAGATGGATATATGAGTCTAGTTTCAGGAAAAATTTACAGAACTGGTTTTCGAGTTTTGGAACTCGAGATATGATTTTTAAGGTGACAGTGACGCAGTTAGCCAGCTCGTCTGGAAATTTAAAATGGACTGTGCAAATAAGTGAATTAAGTCTGTTAACCCCTCGTGTCCGACTCCGGCAACGGTCTCGGGTACGGGGTGTTACAAACAATCTATCTGCAACCGGCCCAATACGCTCGATAATCTCATACAGCCCGTGAACCTCAGACTCAATTTGCCTTTTCTGCCAAATCGGAGTACTTTCTTCCATGGGGATACTTTTAGAAACACTTTGTCACCGATCTCAAATTCATATCTTTTCGTTTAGATCTGCATATGATTTCTAACGGTCAGATGCTGCTTTAGGACTATCTCGGATTCTTTTTACTTTTTGTTCAGTCTCTTTATCAAGTTAACCCCGTGTATCTTATTCTCGTTGAGCTCAGCCCAATACAAAGGTGTACGGCATTTGCGACCATATAAGGCTTCGTACAATACCATTTTAATGCTCGATTGAAAACTATTATTGTACGTGAATTCAATCAAAGGAAAATACTGTTCCCACGTACATTCAAACTCAAGAATGCAACGTCTCAACATATCCTCTAGTATCTGAATAATCCGCTTGGATTGAGCATCCGTTTACGGGTGAAAAGCAGTACTGAAGTGCAATTTCGTACACAAAGCATCTTGCAATTTCTTCCAAAATCACTATGTGAATCTCGGATCTCTGTCTGACATAATAGGTAATGGCACACCATGCAATCTCACAATATCGGAAACGTATAACTCAGCTAGCTTAACAAGCAAGTAATCGGAACGTACCGGAATAAAATGGGCTGATTTCATTAATAGGTCAACCACAATCCAGATTGCATCTTTCTTTCTCGGAGATAAGGATAAACCCGAAACAAAACCCATCATTACTCTATCCCAGTTCCATTCCGGAATCATAATCGGTTATAACAAACCGGATGGCACTTGATGTTCAGCTTTAACTTGCTGTTTCGAAACAAAGTCGAAGATGTCTCTTTTCATTCCGGTCCACCAGTAATGCTGTTCAAATCATTATACATATTTCACTACCCGGGAGTACAGATAACCGACTATTGTGAGCTTCGTTCAAATCATCTGAATCAACTCTAGATTTCTCGGAACACAAATTGATCTCTAAATCTCAAACAATCGTCATTATCAACTTGAAATTCTAAATCAGAATTAAAAACACACTGAACTCATTTTGCTAATATCTCATTATCAACTTTCTGAGCTTCACAAATCTGCTAAATGAATAACGGTCTCGCTTTTAATTCGGGTAAAACTGAACCATCATCAGACAAAACTAAATGAGTATTCATGGCACATAGAGCAAACAGTGATTTTCTGAGCTCATTTTGTATATAAACTTACCTTGTACTGATTCAGACAAATTGAGTCAACTACTCGACAACTTTCGATTTCCTCCGATCTAATTTTGTTTTCTTTTGTTCTTAATCTATATAAATTCAAATTTAACTCTTGTATTCACCAAATCATTCAAATCAATCCACAACACACATTTAGGGTAATTTACAAATTAGCCCTCTCATTTTCACATTTTAACAATTTAGTCCCTAATTCATAAAATCACAGAATACACAAAATTTCGCTAGACATATGCTTGGGTGAATATTCCTATAGCTCATACAAGTCCATATATTTCTTTTATTTCTCATTTTAGTCCCTCAATTTACAATTTTCACAATTTAGCCTATTTTACTCAAATTCATCAAAAATTCAAAGATAAAATATATCAACCCAACACATATCTTTTATTTTCTATCAACTGACTTCACAAAACTCATAATTTCATCAAGGGATCAACTCAAAATCATCAAAAAAATCAGAAATTAAGACATATGCTTGATAGTATACAAAGCAACTATCACAAAAACGTAGAAATTATTGAAAACAGATCAAAACACATACCTCAATCAACAATCAAAGTGCCGAAACCCTGAGAGTTATTTTCTTTCTTTTTCTCTGATGAATTCGACTAGATGAACATAAAAAAGGCCTAATTTTTATGTTTTGTATAATAAATCATATATTAATTCATTTAAAACATTTTACCCTTGCATTATAAAAATTTAAAACATTAATATCAATGCCAAAATTGTCCACTCAAACTTTCAATGGTCAAATAACTATATAAAAACCTCATAATTAAAGAGACATAACAATTAGGCACTTAACAAATAGAATGCAAATTTTACATTTTATGCGATTAGGTCCTTTTATCAAATTAAGCACACAAACGATTAAATTTTCATATGAAATTTTCACACATGTCAATTCACATATTATAAGGACAGAAAATAATATAAAATTATTTTCTGACTCAGATTTGTGGTCCTGAAACCACTCTTTTGACTAGGGTCTAAACTGGACTATTACATTTGATAACTCTTAAAAAGAGTTATATGTCATGCCTTTAGACTTGGTTAATTTTCTGTATTTAGGTGAATTTAGTTGCATTTTAGGATATTATATTATTATTTTTTAAGGAATTACACTAAGGTGCTTGGACTGTGCTTAAATTTTCTTATATGTTACTTTTAATTTTTTGCGAGAATGATTTGTTTGTTGATTTTGTTGTAGGTGTAGAATAAGGAAAAAGGAGTAAAGGATTGAAAATTTGTCATGGCAAAAGGTTGGAGAGGTTGTCAACATGGATGCTGTGGCAATGTTAGGAAGATACCCAGTCAACACTTAAACATTATCAGCCCTGTTGTACGTGTACAAGAAAAATCAGCCTGAGAAAGAGGGAAAAAGATCATGGGATAATGGGCCTACTCTAAAGGAAGAGATATAAAACCTAAAAAGAAAAACTGAAACATGGAGAATTGGGAAACAATTAGGGGACAATTGGGAAAAAAAGATCCTTAGACAAGAGTAAAGGATAATTGTTGAGAACAAGGCAAATACGAAAGGAACAAGAAGAAGGCAATCCCTCTTAGCCAGCAGTAGACACTGTGACGCCGGAGTTGTGGCCTGGATAAGGAAAAGCTATCTTTCTGAAGTTCTTTCTTTACTTTGTTATTTCTGTTTCGTAAAATGAATTGATGAAAATGATGTTGAATGTTATTTTGAATCGGGATGGTATTTACCAGCCATGAGTTAATCTCATGGGGTTGGGATTACTTGATAAAACCTTTATTTCCATTAATGGCTAAAGCCTAGATTAGTTTTAATTTATTGTTTCACTCAATGGTATTATTGAATTGCATGCGTATAGCCTCTAGACATACATGTATGCACAACATGTTTACAAAATCAATCTAATTCGAAATAGGTTAGGTTATTGAAATTGAATGATATGAGTGAGTGTTTAAATAAATACTCATAACAGACTTTAGACATAGAGCAGTCTCTCATACGGAAGGAAGTAGAAATAGTCTAGGAATCATACTCAAGGCCTATAGACATATAGTGCTCTATGTGAGGTAACTTAAGGTCCATCTCTCGAACAAAGTAGACCATAATAGAACTATTCTGAGTAGTAGAATAAGCTTGAACTTGTTGACGCATTATTGGTTAATAAGAGTAGGTTCTTAGTAATCCCAACCTTACAAATCAACATTGTATATCCTTTATCCTTTGCTGTAGCATCTTTGTTTTCACATCCTTACTTGTTTACCTGTTTGTTTTGCACATTTTATACAACATTATTCTCCTAATTGTCACTTCATTATTATTACTATTTTTGCCTTACCATTAATCTCACTTTACTATAATAACATAACCATTTTATACCTATTTGATCCCTGTGGAGACTATCACAGCCCAAATTTTGATGAAATCGAAACAGTGATTTCGGGACCACATATGACACCCTGAATTTGGGCCTAGAAGTTTTGGGCCTTGAGCATGGGAGCGGTTGAAGGCAGCTTATAATATTTTGTTGTGCGTGTAAATTTCGTTAATGAAGGCTTGTTCTAGTGGTTAAGTGTGCTGAGAAGTGTTGGAGAAGTCCTGGGTTCAAATCTGGACTCTAGCAAAAATTTTGGTTTAAGGTGAATTAAACCCTGGGTGTAGTAGGTGAGCCTTAAGAATATTGTTGGGGAAATTATGCCACAAAAAGCCTTGTGGTCTAGTGGCAAAGTAGCGCCACATAAGAGGCAGGAATGTTGCGCCATAGAGGTGGCAAAGAGGTCTAGGGTTCGAATCCCATGGCAAGCAAAGAGCATTTATTTTGCTAACAGGGGCGGCAAGAGTTGGTGTTGAATTTAAACTCTGATGATGGAGGGATCCCACATCGGGAAGCTAACATAAGAGTGGATGCGAAGTTGGCTTTAAATAGAGAGAACCATGAGGAGAGTAAAGGTACCTTTCTTGGCTGATCCCTTTCGCTTTATGGCGTGCTCGTTTGGGTTGGGCGTCGGCTAAGAGTGCCCAGAGCGTGGATTAACTCCAGTCTCCAATCAGGTGTGTATTTCTCACTACTCTAGCTGTAGGATGACTACTTCGGGCAGCAATGGGCCGAAAGGGGCCATGTGGGCCCAATGGGCCTACGGGCCCAATTGGATAAGTTGTTTGATTGTGTAGTAAATATTGGACTAGGCTAGGTGATTCTCATATCTGTAACTAGATTTAGGCTAAAAGGGCCACACGAGCGTGTGGGCCCATTTGGGCTGAGAAAGGGCTTTAGGCCCATTCGTATTGTTATCCCTGTTTAGAATACTTTAATTTACCAAATTACCAAAATACCCCTAGTTTGTAAAATTACTAAAATACCCTTGGTTTATAAAATTACCAAAATACCCTTGGTTTACAAAATTACCAAAATACCCCTAATTTGTAAAATTACTAAAATACCATTTGTTTATAAAATTACCAAAATACCCCTGGTTTGTAAAATTACCAAAATACCCCTGGTTTGTAAAATTATCAAAATACCCCTAGTTTGTAAAATTACCAAAATACCCCTGATTTGTGAAATTACTAAAATACCCTCGACCTGTAAAATTATTGAAATACCCTCAACTTGTAAAATTACCAAAGTACCCTTGATTTACAAAATTACCGTTTTACCCTCGATTTACAAAATTACCAAAATACCCTTGTAGGGTAGAAATACCAAAATACCCCTGTAGGGTAGAATTATTGAAATACCCCTGTAGGGTAGAATTACCGCAATACCCCTATAGGGTAGAATTATCGCAATACCCCTATAGGGTAGAATTATCGAAATACCCCTGTAGGGTAGAATTACCGAAATACCCTTGTAGGGTAAAATTACTGAAATACCCCTGTAGGGTAGAATTACTGAAATACCCCTGTAAGGTAGAATTACCGAAATACCCCCTGTAGGGTAGAATTACCGAAATACCCAGAATTATCGCAATACCCCTATAGGGTAGAATTACCGAAATACCCCTGTAGGGTAGAATTACCGAAATACCCCTGTAGGGTAGAATTACTAAAATACCCCTGTAGGGTAGAATTATCGAGATACCTTGTGGGTAAAATTACCATTTTGCCCCTAAGATGTTAAATGACTATTTTGCCCTTATGGCCAAGTGACTAACTTGGACTGTGTGGTTGACAAATTTGATTGTGAATATATGTTGGTATATGAATGACTTGACTGTGATTGTTTGATTCAAATATGGGCATGACATTCTGCATACATGACATGTTGCATGGGTTGGGATTTTGTATGGAGGAAGATCTAATCTGGTAGGATCGCATGGTTACTTGACGACTGTAGATCCACCGAAGGCTTAAAAGCCGTATATTCTTACTGATTTGATAAGGCCGCACGGTCGCCCAAGACGACTGTGGACCGATCAATGGCTGAGTGCCGATCATATTTACCCGATGCTGTGCGCCGACTATATTACCGTCGCTGATGGCTATGTGCCTAACATGATACAGCTACTAATGGCTTAAAGCCTTCTGATTATGGCTTTCTGTCAACCTACATATAGCTCTGTGCCAACCTGATTATGGCTGTGTGCCAAACATATTTGCCTAAGGCTATGTGCCATATATGGTTATTGACGACTCTGTGTCAATCACATTTACCTAGGGTTGTGTGCCGGTTATGTTACTCTAGTTGATGGCTATGTGCTTAACATAATGCAGTTATCGATGGCTTTGTGCCACGTATTCTGTTAAGTGGCTTTGCCACATTATCTGTTTCTGGTGGCTATGCCACAAATATCTATTCTGGTGGCTCTGCCACAATATCTGTATCTGGTGACTCTGTCACAATATCTGATAACTGAGCAGCAATTGTGGAGTGTAAGGCTGGGTGGGTTGAGCTATTCCCCACATGGAGTGTAGGGCTGGTACGGGAGGAGTGTAGTGGTTGGTTATAGGCTGGATTGGGTTGGGATTGCATTCACATTCTCATTTTTTATTCTGTTACCTGATACTGGTTCTGATTTTGATTCTGTTACCTGATACTGATTCTGATTCTGATTCTGTCACCTAATTCTGATTCTGATTCTGATTCTAGTTCTGATAATGTTTCTTATTCTGTAATTGGTTAAAGCCCATCTGGTACTGTCTGTTAAAATGGGCTAAAGCCCAATTGATACTTAAACTATAAGTAGGGCTGGGCCAACTTTTAATAATTTTATATAACTGACTGTTCCTTTTATATAGTAAGGGATTTCACACTGAGTTTTCGTAAACTCACCCTGTTTATTAACCTTTCAGGTAATTTCCAGCCTCAGACGGATCGGGGCTGCGAGGGGCTCGGAGGAAGCCACACACACTGTTTATGTTATAGTTTTGATTATTGCTTAAATATTTTTATCTGGGTTGTAGTAAAGCCGTTGTAATTTTCTGGATTTCAAATTTGGAATTTTATTTATTGTTCTTATAATTTCTAGTATTAGAACACAATTTTCCAAAGCAACTACTGTTGTTCAAAACATCACGTAACCGCAATTGTTTTTAAATTAAGCTTCCGCAACTGCCAGGATTTTTTACAAAGTTGTTAAGAATGTTATTCAGCAGAGGTTTTCTAACAAGGTTTAAAAAGGGTACAGGTTTTTAATTATTAAGAAGGGTTTTTAATGGAAACATAGTTTCCGAAAAACACTTCAATGTGACACGCCAGATTTGAGCCAAACTTCCAGGCCGGGTTTGGGGTGTTACACCACAAATCCGATCCAAAAATAAAATTTATTTTTATTTTCTTACATGGTCCGTAATATGTTAGAAATGTCATGTGAAATTTTTGATAAGAATATTCTATCGATTATGTGTTTAATTAGGGAAAGGACTAAATCGCATAAAATGGAAAAGTTGAATTCTAATAGCTATAAGAATTAAATAGCTATGGAATTCAAAACTTGATGTCCTTATATGGTAATTAGACCATTAATAAAAAGTTAGTAGATATTTTTGGATGATTCATCCATGGAAAATTAGAAAAAGGCTAAGGACTAAATTGGAAAATAAAATTATTAAAAGATGATAAATTATTAAAAAGAAATAAAAATCATTTTTATCATCTTCTTCCCTAAAATAATACATGGAAACCCTAGGAGAGAGATAAGAAACTTTTTTGGCCAAATTGGGTAAGTTTGCTTGTCATGTTTTTAGTAATTTTTATATTTTGAAACCGGGATAGCTTAATCTATCTATTTGTGGGGATCAAGTTGAGAAGTTATCAAAGTATGGAAAATGGGTCATGGATGTATATGCTGAAAATTAGAAATTTATGGTAGGAAATGAAAGGTTGTTGATAAATAAACAACTTTTACAAAGTGATTTTTGATGAAAACATAATTTAGGGACTAAAATGTAAAGTTGTGAAATTGAAGAAAAATGTAGAATTTTTATGAATACATTTGCTGTAAATTTTGTAATGGGATTTTATTTAGCTTGGAATAGGGAGTAAATTGCACAAATTTTATTTTCCGAGCCTAGGGACGAAATGAGAATTTAAGGAAAAGTTAGGGGCAAAATGGTAATCTTTCCTATAATGTAAATCGAGTCTAAATGAGTATGAAATATGAGAAATTGATGTAAAATTTACTCGTATAAATCTGGATAGACCAAATTCGGAGCTAGAACGAGGAAAGAAGAAAATGTCAGATTAGTAGATTTTACGTATACGAAAATTGTCGAGGTAAGTTCATGTAACTAAAATATGTATGTTAATATGCTTGAATTGAATTATATGAATGTTATGGATGTATGAAATAATCACATGCCCGATAAGGCTTGAGAAAAATGTTTAAATCCTGGTTGAATAAAATGGAAATTCGATGGATATGTGATTTCTTGAAATGAATGAGGACCTGCATTTGTTGTTGACGGGATTTAGCTTGGATGAGTAATCCTGTTGACCTCATTAAAGAAAGGATTTAGCTCGGACGAGTAATTTAGATCAAGCTCCTTAGAGCATGTCATAAAAAGGATTTAGCCTGGATTGGCAATCCTATTGTATACATGTGTGGCTCGAGAGTGTACTCCCTGAAATAGTACCTTATGGGTACCATGGAATATGAATCCTGATTTGTACACCACGAGTATAATACCTGTGTATCCATCAATATTTCAGACAAATTCAACGAAAAAATTTCTTGACATGAGAAGATATGAATAAGAAATGAGTTATTACACATATCGGCCTGAAATACATGAAAATGACGATACGTGATAATTGATATATGGAAATATGAAATGACGATATTGTACATGGAATTTATTTGATGAGTATGTATCCTTGATTATAGACTTATACACCTTGAGTGTACTAATCATGAGCTTGATATTCTGAGTAATATGGGTAAAGTTCTGATATGAAATGATCTGAACTCAAGATGAACTATTATGAAATTATACTTGTAATATAAAGAGGTGATATATACATGTTAAATAAATATATGTTGTGGAAAGCATATGTGCATGAAAACTTGATTGTTGTTGAGCCCATACATGTTTGTGATCTTTTTATGGATCATATGACTAACAAGGGCAATGAGGATATGTGTAGGGCTTGAGGGCAAACTGATTGAATATGCCTTACATAGTTACTTCAAAATAGAATGAATGGTAAGTTAAGTACCATGTTATACGAACTTACTAAGCATTTTATTCTTACTTAGTTTTATTTCATTATTTTAGAGTAAATCAGAAGCTCATTGGATTGAAAGCTTGGCGAAGGTCGCTCACACTATCCATCGACCTATTTCGGTGAATATGGTAAAGTAATTATGGTTATAATGGCATGTATAGGTTATATTGGTCATATTGGCATGTAAATGTAAATGATTATTGTAATCTAGCCATTGGAATGGCTAGTGATGATTATGTTTTGGTATATGTATATATGTATTAAGTTCATTTTATGGATCACATAAGTGTTCATTATTGATTCATTGAGAAAGGTTAAATGAGTATGCTTATAAAAGGTAAGATTAAAAGCATGAATTCACGTAACAATATATCATGCTAGATGTTATAAATTACTTGAATTCAATGCTTGGATTGGTTGGTTTATGGATGTAAGTTTTAGTGAAGGACATGGGTGTGATTTTGGGTGAGAAATGAAGCTAGAAATGGATTTATTTTGTCCACACAAGCGTGTGTCTAGACCGTGTGTGACACACAGCTGGGTACATAGGCGTGTAGTTAGGCTGTGTATCCCCTGCACCTTAAATTCGAGAAAATAGAATGCTCATAATTGAGCACACGGGCAGAGACACGAGCGTGTGTGTCAGCCGTGTGTGATACACGACCTAGAACATGAGCTTGTGTCTTAGTCGTGTGAAACCTGCATCTAATTTTGAAATGAATTAATTGACCACACGGCCTAGCACACGGACGTGTGGTATGGCTGTGTGCACAAGTAAAAGAGTTACACGGGGTCGAATACGGCCTGCAGCATGGCTGTGCCCCAGAGTCACACAGGCATGTCCCTTGGACCACACGGGCATGTAAGCCCTGTAACTTGGAAAATTTTAAAAATTTCACGAAAATTCTTAGGGTTCTCGATTAAGCCCCGGTTTGAATTTAATGTTCATACTGGGCCTCAAGGGTCCATTTAAGGGACGTTATGAATGATTTCAAAAAATAAATAGTAATTGACTTGAACTATTTGCAAATGTTCTAAAAAAATTTGGAAATGCTCCATAACCCTATTTTGACAATGGATACGGGTTAGGGGTGTTACATTTAGTGGTATCAAAGCTACGCTTTAGTTGGTTCTCGGACTAAACGTAGCATATGTGAAGTCTAGAAATACATGCCATATATAACCTGTGATAGTGTGATATCTCCCGACTCTGATTAAATTGTTTTACAAATAGACAGAGATGCTTTCCAGCCGAGCTAATTCCGATACTGCTAAAAGTGATACTCACGTGCTTGAGTAAAAATGTTACTTATGATGAAACGAGATTCATAAAGGTAGGAAATAAATGTTTTATAATGAACATGTTAATGATACACAATAAGTGATATATGTATATTTATGAAAGTTAAATTTTGAGGCTTATAATCTCCACCCCCTTACCAGTATAGTGTTATACAATGAAACTCACAAGATTTAGATGGATTAAGCTTATGAATATGGAACTAAAAAGTTTAAAGGCTGAATGATTAATGATGTAGTTAGAATGAGAATGGGTTAGTAAGTAAGGACGGTATTAAAAAAGATATCAGATTTTTCTAAAGATTATTCTGAAAATGTGATGTTATTGTTAAAGAAGAAATTATTCATGAGTAAATGACTTATCCAAATATGATATTTACAGAACTTATTATCCAAAAATTCTTCCGAATTGACTCTTTCAGTGAAATGAATAATGTAAGATTATTGATGACTTAATTAGTCAGTAGAATAGTGATGAAATTGCAAAGGTAGTTGAAGGCAGCTGCTATAATTGAGTATATTACAGCAACATCTCCTGGGTACTCTATACGTTCTGTTATTCTTAGAGGCATATGAAATTGTGCATGTTTAAATGCAATATTTATCGTATTGAAAGGCTGGCTAATTAGAATAAATAGAATTACTAAAAGTCTGGTTGATTCATGAGCGGTATTGCTCTATTTTCTTGCATTTTCTAATTTATCATGATTGATATAAGATTTGATGATAAGGTTCATGTGATATCATTTTCTACTTCTACTGATTGAAGCCCTGAATTGCAAATATGCAAGTTATATTGTCTCTATCACAGTTATTTCTACTAAGTATGCATGATATTACTCTTTTGAATTTTCTCTGAGATATCATCAATCTCTTTATTATTCAAACATGGTTTATTTTTGAAAGATATTCATTGGTCAATGGTAACTATACTTACTACTGTTATGAATTCTGACTTGAGCATGAGAATTTGGTAATATCGAACACAAATTATAGAAACTGTATTATTACTCTAGTTGATATTTGAGCTACCCTTGGTTTTCCCTCTTTTATTTGAAAACTATTAGTGAGGATGAGGTATTGTTCCATTTATATTGTGGAAACATCAGATCTATTATAGTATTATGGTTTAAACATATCTGATGATTGTGACCTAGAAATAATTTAAAGCTTCGATATTTTTTTTAATTTTTGTAAAAGTGCTTTATATGATAGCTACGTCAATGATATGGATATTACAGAAAGATGTAAGATTTGAATGGACTGACAAACGTTAGTAAAGTTTTGATTAGTTGGAAGCCCTAATGATCGAAGCATCAGTTCTGGTCCAGTCTGAATCGGGTAGGGAATTTATTATCACAGTAATACATCATTGAATGGATTAGATTGTACTTAAACGAAGAAAGGTAATGTAATGGTCTATATTTCCAGCTAGATAAAGCTATAGGAAAAGAATTACCCGATACATGATCTAGAATTGACAGCTATTGTTATGTGTTGAAAACTGATAACATTACTTGTTTGGTGAAAAATGTCATATATTCACTGATTATAAAAAGTTGAAATATCTGATGATGCAAAAAGATTTGACTTTGAGATAGCGTATATGACTTGAATTGTTGAAAGATTATGATTTGACAATTGTATATCACTTGGAAAGAACGAATTTGGTTACAGACATTCTGAGTAAGAAATCTCTGTATACTTTGTAAGCCATGGATACCAATTATGATTGTCTGATAATAGTTTAATTTTAACTGAGTATAGAGCTAAACTGATGTTTCTACGATAGAACAGTGAAACTCAGAAACATGATAATGAGTTGTAAGTTAAACGGGTATAGAATGAAATAATTATTGAATCAAAATAGCAGATTTGAATTTTATGATTGTCTATTATCCCAAGATAGAGCCTATGTATTGAAAAATTTGGAACTTTTATAGAAAATTTTACATGAATGATCACAGTAATACTATGTCTGTTTATCGGGGAAATGATAAAATGCACAACAATTTGAAAAAGATGTACTTGTAGCCCGAAATGAAATGTGGTATTTCTGAATCTGTGTTTCAATGTTGGATGTATCAGCAATATAAGGATGAAACTTTCAGGATGATTATAGCCAGCGAAGATACCGAAATGAAAATGAGACAAAGTTACTATAAACTTTATATCAGGATTATCCTTGTCTATGAAAAAGAAAAATACTATTTGAGAAATTGTTGATTGTTTGATGAAGCTTGCACATTTCATCCTAGTATGAGTGGATTTCTCACTTGATAGATTGCTTGAATGATCTATTTTTGAGATTGTCAGATTATATGATATGCTAACATCTGTTATTTATAATAGAGATCTACAGTTCATATTTCGATTCTGAAACAAGTTACAAGAAACTCTGGGTATACGGTTACATTTTAGTACCGTATTTCATTTTCAGACGGATGATCAATCTGAACATATGATTTAGAATTTGGAAGATAAGCTTTGATGTTGTGTACTTGAATTTGAAGGTAACTGGGAAAAGTATTTGCCTCTGGCTGAATTTGCTTATTATAACAGTTAATAGTCAAATACAAAATTTTTACTGTACGAGGCTTTATATGGTCACAAATATAAAACTCCGGGGTTTTGGATTGAGTTCAGTGAGAAAAGATATATGTAGTTGGTTTGAGACGTTGAAACCGAAGAAAGATGAAAGGGACCTAAGACAGTTTAAAAGCAGTATTTGATCGTTTGAAATCCGATGTGAATCTAAAAATGAGAAGAAATAGAATTTCAGATTGGCGATAAAATATTTTGAAAGTTTCGCCATGATCATATGAGATTATTAAAAATAATTGTGCCTGTTGCGTATTGATTGGTATTATTATTCGAGTTCTACATAGTTCAAAATGTTTTATGAGTATACGTGTTATGACAGTATCGGTCAGACCCATAATCTGTTACTACTTTGATAAATGTTAAATTGAGCCTGACACAACTTACAGCAAGAGATTGATTGAAATTCTAGCACTTGAAGAGAAAAACTGAGAATTAAAAAGGTAGATTTAGTAAAAGTTTTCTGACAATGACATGATATAGAGAGAGCTACCTAGGAACAGGAGGAAACTATGAGAAATTAATGCCTGAATCTCTTTACTGGTAAAATTTTCGAGGACAAAAATTCCTTCAAGGGGGAGAGTTGTAATAGCCCAAATTTCGGTGAAATCAGAACAGTGGTTATGAGACCTCAAATCTGATCCGAAAATAAAATTTATTTTTATTTTATTACATGGTCTGTAATATGTTAGAATTGTCATGTGAAAATTTTGATAAGAAAATTCTATCGATTATGTGTTTAACTAGGGAAAGGACTAAATCGCATAAAATGCAAAAGTTAAATTCTAAAAGCTATAAGAATTAAATAGCTATGGAATTCAAAACTTGATGTCCTTATATGGTAATTAGACCATTAATAAAAAGTTAGTAGATATTTTTGGATGATTCATCCATAGAAAATTAGAAAAAGGCTATGGACTAAATTGGAAATTAAAATTATTAAAAGACGATAAATTATTAAAAAGAAATAAAAATCATTTTTATCATCTTCTTCCCAAAAATAATACATGGAAACCCTAGGAGAGAGAGAAGAAACTTTCCTGGCCAAATTGGGTAAGTTTTCTTGTCCCGGTTTTAGTAATTTTGATATTTTTGAAACCGGGATAGCTTAATCTATCTATTTGGGGGATCAAGTTGAGAAGTTATCAAAGTATGGAAAATGGGTCATTGATGTATATGCTGAAAATTAGAAATTTATGGTAGAAAATAAAAGGTTTTTGATAAATAAACAACTTTTACAAAGTGATTTTTAATGAAAACATGATTTAGGACTAAAATGTAAAGTTGTGAAATTGAATAAAAATGCTGAATTTTTATGAATACATGTGCTGTAAATTTTGTAACGGATTTTGGTTAGGCTTGGAATAGGGAGTAAACTGGACAAATTTTATTTTCTAAGCCTGGGGATGAAATGAGAATTTATGAAAAAGTTAAGGACAAAATGGTAATTTTGCCTAGGATGTAAATTGAGTCTAAATGAGTATGAAATATGAGAAATTGATGTAAATTTTACTCGTATAGATCTGGATAGATCGAATTAGGAGCTAGAATGAGGAAAGAGGAAAATGTTGGATTAGTAGATTAACTTAAATATGTATGTTAATATGCTTGAATTGAATTATATGAATGTTGTGGATGTATGAAATAATCACATGCCCGATAATGCTTTAGAAAAATGTTTAAATCCCGGTTGAATAAAATGGAAATTCGATAGATTTGTGATTTCCCGAAATGAATGAGGACCTCTATTTGTTGCTGACGGGATTTAGCTCGGACGAGTAATCCTATTGACCTCATTATAGAAAGGATTTAGCCCGGACGGGTAATCCTGATATAAGTCCTCTCGAGCATATGTTATGGATTGGATTTAGCCTAGACGGGTAATTCAGATCAAGCTCCTTAGAGTATATGTTATAAAAAGGATTTAGCCTGGACTGGTAATCCTGTTGTATACATATGTGGCTCGAAAGTGTACTCCCTGAAATAGTACCTTATGGGTACTATTGAATATGAATTGACGAATCCTGATTTGTACACCATGAGTGTACTACCTGTGTATCCATCGATATTTCAGATAAATTCAACGGGTAAAAGTTCTTGACATGAGAAGATATGAATAAGAAATGAGTTATTACACATATCGGCCTAAAATACATGAAAATGACGATACGTGATAATTGATATATGGAAATATGAAATGACGATATTGTACATGGAATTTATTTGATGAGTATGTACATCCTTGATTATAGACTTATACACCTTGAGTGTACTAATCGTGACCTTGATATTCCGAGTAATATAGGTAACGTTCTGATATGAAATGATCTGAACTTGAGATGAACTATTATGAAATTATACTTGTAATATAAAGAGATGATTTATACATGTTATGTAACACCCCTTACCCGTGTTCGACACTGGAATAGGGTACGAGGCATTATCGGACATAAACACATGCAATCGTATAAAATCAGGTCATGAATTTGCGTTTAAATTTAAAACTTTTCACATTTCATCTTAAAGTCCCTAATATGGGCCTACGAAGCCCAAATAATGCTTTGGAAATGGTTCGAGACCAAACCGAGAACTTTAGAAAACTTTGAAATTTTTATGAAAAACAGGGGCACACTCCCGTGTGATATTAGGATACGGCCGTGTGGCTCGCATGGCCATGTCCCTAGCCCATGCACTAATTTGACTTGCTGTTGCTAACAAATTTACGTCACACATAGATATCACCACTCATTCATCCACATATGTAAGCATACACATCCTTGAAATGCATAATCGTGGACTTATAATATAGCCAATATACCAACATCAAATGGCCTTACACAACAATGAACTTTCAAATAGCATAGGCCAACATTTCAGGCCAAAACAATTATGACACATACAAAAATAACCAAGTCCCCTATACATGCCATGACCTTAAGTATAAGAATCATCAATACCCAATTTTTTAGTTTGATAGTGTCATAGGTTCTCCGGCGACTTCCAACCCAAGCTAGCCTGAGGACATTATAAACACAGAAAATAAACGGAGTAAGCTATATAGCTTAGTAAGTTGGTATGTAAATAATAAGAAATTTATTAACATGTTTTTACCAAATCTCACAATATGTTCTCAAGATAATACAATCATAATTGCACATAGTTCCACTATTTACTATGGTTCATCTAATAGTTGTCTACTCGAGTAACAGTCACTAAATTATTTATATCTTGAGCTACAGAACTCAAAATTAAGATCCGCTAATTTTTCCTGAAACTAGACTCACATATCTACTCACCATAAAATTTTCAAAATTTTTTGTCTATCCAATAAGTACAGTTTATTCTTTAAATTCTCTCATGTTCTGCTGTTTGACAGTTTCAACCCTTCACTAAAAATTAATTATCTCATTGTATGGGATTCAGATGATGTTTCTGATTGTTTTTATTGAAAACAGACTCAATAATAATTTTAAAAATATAAACTCTAATCAATAATTATTTTTATAAAATTTTTAATGATTTTCCAAATTCAGAATAGGGGATTTCAAAATCATTCTGACCCTGTCTCACAAAAATTCAAATATCTTGTAATGTGAAATTCTTTTACTTACACCGTTTCTGTTATGTGAAAATAAACTCAATAATATTTAATTTCATATCTTATTCAACCTCTAATTCAATTTACACCATTTTTATGATTTTTCAAATTCACACAACTGCTGCTGCCCAAAACTATTTTACTCTCTCTCACGTTTTCTTTGTATTAACTTTCATTCAGCATTCACATAGATCGAGTAGTCTGAGCTTAAAACAAGTCCTATTACCCCTTAGCACTCACCGGGGTGATGTCTCCCACACTAGGGACATTCCGGTCTATTGGGTCGAGCATTCCCAACACTAGCTATTGAAGTGGTCTGAGCTTTGTAATATGAGGCACTTTGGTGCATATCCTATCAGGTAGCCAAGGCAACATCCAGGCACTTCGGTGCATTTCTTCCATGTATCTGAATCATATTCCAAGTGTTCAATGGGTAATGTATTATGAATTTTGAAAGCAATTTAAGTAAACCATGTGTATGCAAAAGGGCACAGGTATGTACTAAAACCCTATGAGTACTTGGTATATGATGATATTATAAAAAGGTATGTATTTGGGTGAGCATGTGTATATGAATGTGAAAGGTAAGTTATATTCATGATATGATGAAAATTATGATGATGTTATAAGTATTTATGCTTAGATTATCAATTAATGAAAAATGTAGTTTATTTATATGTGTAGTTACTAAGCTTTATAGCTTACCCACCTCTCTTTTTAGCTTTGTAGCTTACCCACCTCTCTTTTCCCACCTCTTTAGATACGTCAAGCTAGCTCAAAGGATCGGGTGACATCGGAGCTCGGATCACACTATCTTCAAGAAATTGGGGTATAAATGGTTTAATTATTTTGGTCATCGCATGTATAGGAAATTTATTCTTGCACACATGCGAAATTGTGTATATGTTAATGATGTGTTTTGTTTAATGGATTAATAGTAAAGAATATCTTAAACCATGAAATTGGTGTGGTATGACTAAAAGATAAGGGTGCATGATTGACTAAGAGTGACCGATAGCTTGGAAAATAGCCTTCAAATGGTCCACACAGGTAAACACACGGGCGTGTGTTTAGGCCGTGTGTGACACAGGGTCAGCCTCACGGGCATGTCATCCGGCCGTGTGTCTCGTGCACCTAAAATTTCCAAGTTAGTAT
Organism: Gossypium hirsutum; assembly: GCF_007990345.1. Taxonomy (NCBI): domain Eukaryota; kingdom Viridiplantae; phylum Streptophyta; class Magnoliopsida; order Malvales; family Malvaceae; genus Gossypium; species Gossypium hirsutum. The sequence continues at coordinate 104,085,025 of NC_053424.1, read as the reverse complement.
GCATGGTAGTAAACACACGGGCAAAGACATGGGCGTGTACATTGCCTCCACATGGGCGTGTGAGGCTTAAACCTAGAAATTTTCTTAGAATTTTCTTAACCTTTCGGTTTAGTCCCAGATAACTTTTAATATAAATTTTGGACCTCATAGGTCTATAATAAGGATAATATGATCTTGTTTGACCGGTTTTAATTTGGAATGAAATTTTGTGACCCGATTTTGCATGTTTGTAAATGTTTAAGTCTAGTAATGCCTTAAACCCTATTTTGACGTCGGATACGAGTAAGGGATGTTACACTCCCTCGGCACAACCGACACGAGGGTGTTCCACCACTGATAGGCTGAGTCTCTTAAAAGTGATACAATGCACTTCATACACTCTTCCGGGGTGCATGACAGCTCATCAAAGACCCAGATTGTATTCTCGAGCCAAAATTTCACTCTTTCTGGATCATCATCTATATTAGCTCAGAACTCTTCGGCTCCTTGCTTTCTAATTCGGTCAACCGGAGGTCTTTCCCTTCTCACCATCTCAACAACTTGGGGAGCTACAAGGGTTGGCTGAGGAGTAAGTGGGGGTGGGGGAGGTTGAACACTCGGGTTTGTCTGAACAAACTCATGTACTAGTCATTCATCATCTTTAGAAAGGCTTCTCTAGCCTCTCCTTCAGGACTAATGGTCTCGGGTCTACTATTTGAAGGCACTGCTCCTTGAGTTGGAGCCAGTCTCTCTAAATCATCAACAACTACTCATTCGGGATCCATCTACTATATATAAAACACAATTTGAATTGTTAGGAGTCGTCACACTATCATAATATACTCATGGCATGTATATCTAGACTCTTATACTAGCTAGGTAGTCCTAGAACCGACTAAACCGTAGCTCTGATACAAATAAATATAACACCCCTAACCCGTATCCATCACCGAAATAGGGTTTTGAAGCATTACCGGACTTAACAATTAAACAATCATAACTTTTCATACATTTTTCATATTCAATCATAATGTCCCTAATACGAGCCTACAAGGCCTAAATCATGCATTAGAAGTGGTTTGGACTAAACTGGGTGTTTCTAAAAATTTTACAACACTTAGGAAAAATTTTCCAAGTTGGGAGAGTCACACGCCCGTGTGGGTTGGCCTTGTGGATTTCGCACACCCGTGTGGCTAGGACATGCCCGTGTCCTCAACCCTTGTAACTCTCTATTTATGATGTCAGCATTAATTAAAGGTCACAAGGCCAAGTCACACACCTATGTGCTAGGCCGTGTTGCGAATTTAATTTTCGCATTTAAGGTGCAGACTTCACATGGTAAGTAATCCTCCCAACTGCCTCGAAAGTCGATAACGCATCCCCTCAACATGTCTTCCAGAATTTGAATAACCCTTTCCGACTGACCATCAGTCTGAGGATGAAAGGCTGTACTAAAGTTCAACCGCGTACCCAACGCCTCATGCAACTTTTGCCAAAACTGAGATGTGAATCTAGGATCTCGATCAGAAATAATCGACACTGGCACTCCGTGAAGTCGCACTATTTCCGCCATATACAATTTGGCTAACTTCCGAAGTGAATAATCAGTGCGGACAGGTATGAAATGAGCAGATTTGGTCAACCTATCAACAATTACCCAAATCGAGTCCTTCTTCGACGGTGTTAAGGGTAACCCAGTCACAAAATCCATGGTTACCCTCTCTCACTTCCAAAGTGGTACTTTCATTAGCTGCAAAAGTTCGGAAGGTAATTGATGTTCAGCTTTCACTTGCTGACTAGTCAGACATTTTCCCACAACTTCTGTTACCTCTCGCTTCAATCCAGGCCACCAATACAACTCCTTTAAGTCGCGATACATTTTACTCCCTCCAACATGCATGGCACACAAACCTCCATGAGCTTCTTTCAGAATTGCTTACCTCAAGTCAGAGTCCTTCGGAATACAAACTCTACTTCGGTAACACAGAACTCTCTCACTGTTCATTTCAAACTCAGAAGTATCCCCATTCTTAACCTGCCGAAATCAAGAAACTAGGGACTCATCCCTCGACTGTTTTTCCTTAATCTCATCCACCCAAGTCGGCCTAACTTGCAGTTCTGCTAACAAACTACCGTCGTCATACAGACTCAAACGAGCAAACATGGCTTTCAGATCAGATACAGTTCTATGACTTAGGGCATCAGCCACCACATTAGCTTTGCCTGGGTGATACTCAATCGTGCAGTCATAATCCTTAAGCAACTCTATCCATCTCCGCTGCCTAAGGTTCAGCTCCTTCTAAGTCAACAAGTACTTAAGACTCTTATGATCTGTGTATATAATACACCTTTCTCCGTACAGGTAATGTCTCCAAATCTTAAGTGCAAAGATTACCACTGCCAACTCTAGATCATGAGTAGGATAGTTAACTTCATGTGGTTTAAGCTATCACGATGCGTAAGCAACCACTTTACCCTCTTGCATCAGCATACATCCTAACCCTACATGTGATGCATCACTGCATACAGTAAAATCTTTTCCAGACTCCGGCTAAATCAGTACAGGTGCCTCGGTTAGAACTTTCTTCAGCTTCTCAAAAGATTCCTGTTGTTTCTCAGTCCAAACAAATGGTACTCCCTTCCTTATAAGCTTTGTCAAAGGCACTGCCATCACAGAAAATCCTTCCACAAACCTTCTATAGTACCCAGCTAAACCCAGAAAACTTCGAATTTTCGACACTGACCTCGGTGGCTTCCATTCCAGAATCGTTTCAATCTTTCGAGGGTCCACCTTGATCCTTTTAGCAGAGACAACATGCTCCAAGAAAGTTACCTCTCTCAACTAGAACTCACACTTACTGAATTTCGCATAAAGCTCCTTCTCCCTCAGCACTTGCAGCACAATAAGAAGATGCTCATCATGCTTCTCCTCAGTTTCAGAATAAACAAGAATATCATCGATAAAGACGACCACGAATCGATCCAAGTATGGCTAGAACACTCGATTCATCAGATCCATAAATGCCGCAATTGCGTTCGTCAACACAAATGGCATAACCAAGAACTCATAGTGGCCATACCGAGTTTTGAATGTCGTCTTGTGAATATCCACCTCCTTAACCCTCAACTGATGATACCCAAATCGAAGGTCAATCTTGCAAAATACTGAAGCTCCTCTAAGTTGGTCGAATAAATCATCGATTCTCGACAGTGGGTACTTGTTCTTAATCGTCAGTTTGTTCAACTGCCGATAATCGATGCACATCCGCATTGACCCATCTTTCTTCTTTACGAACAACACTGGTGCTCCCCACGGAGACACACTTGGTCTAATGAAGCCTCTATCCAATAACTCTTGAATTTGGGCTTTCAGCTCCACCAACTCCTTCGGTGCCATCCTATAAGGTGCAATGGACACCGATGCCATTCCAGGCAACAAGTCGATTCCAAACTCAACCTCTCGGTTCGGGGGCAAACCCGGAAGCTCCTCTGGAAAAACATCTTGAAAATCCTTGACGGTTCTAACTTTATCCACTGTCAGATCCTCAGTTTCCGATTGGCTTACAAATGCCAAATAAGCCTCACATCCCTTTCGAATCCACTTTTCAACTCTCAATGCCGACACCACATTAGACAGATAATCCCTACGCTCGCCTATCACCAAAACCTCCTTATCCTTTGTGGCCTTTAACATTATTCGCTTAGCAGAACAATCCAGAGTAGCCCTATGCTTAACAAGCCAATCCATTCCCAAAATGAGATCGAATTCTCCGAAAGGTAGCTCTATCAGATCTCCAGAGAAAATTTTTCCTTGAGTTTCTATAGGCACATCTCTATATAGTTTATCTACCCTAACCGAGTGACCCAAAGGACTTAGTATAGATACCCCACTCACGGTCTCCTTAGAGCACAGACCCAGCAACCCAAATATAGTATATGTAACATATGAATGGGTAGATCCAACATCTATCAACGCAGTGTATGGCATACTGGAAATCAGAAACGTACCAGTTATGACGTCAGGTGCATCACCCTCCTCTCGGCGATGAGCTGTATACACCAACATCGGCTGACGAGCCTCAGCAAATCCAGCACCCTTGCCAGGCGCTCCTCTTCCTCGACCATTTCCATTACCACCTCTGCCTTGCCCACGTCCTCTCGAAAATTGTGGTCCACCCCTCACTGGTTGAGCGACCCTCAGCTCTAAAACTTGAACCTGATCTGGTTCCTGGGGACAATCCTTAACCCTATGCTCCATAGATCCGTATCAGAAACAAGCACCAGAACGTTTCCGACACTCGCCCATATGCATCTTCCCATAATTCCTACAACCGTGTGGTCTAACAGCATTCATCAGTACTGCTCGAACTGGCTCCATTACCCTTGCTCTCTTAACATTCCTGTTCATACCACCTGAAAGTCCTGAATCTCTCCTAAAACGGTTCCAATCTTTCTCACGATTCTGTCTTTCTGTATGCTTCACTTCCTCAGCTATATTAACTTTCTCCACTAAAGCAGTGAAGTTACGCTCCCTCTGCGGAGCAATCAGCACCCTAAGTTCATCTCTCAGACCATCCTCGAAGTGTACGCTACACTCATACTCTGTAGTGACAATCCTAGAAGCATACCGGCTCAGTCTCAGAAACTCAGACTCATACTCAGCCACTGACTTGCTCCGTTGGACTAGGTTCAGAAATTCTTTCTGGCGAGCGTCCTCGTAACCAGTCCCAACATACTTTCCTTTGAAGGCTATCTTAAACAGCTCCCAAGTCACACTTTCAGCAAGAGTTCCATCTCTCACCGTGAGCCACCACTGATAAGCCTCATCACTGAGTCACGATATGGCTCCCTTCAGCATCTACTCCACAGAGCAGTCCAAATCATCCATAATCTGCTCTGTGGCTTCTAACCAATACTCTGCCACATTCGGAGCTACACCAAATACGCCCCTAAATATCTCTACTCCATTGGCCCGGAGCCGCTCAGAAATAGACCCCCAAATTTTGTTTCCCGTACTTGCCCCAGCAACCCTTTCCCAAACTGGGAGCATTGCCTGGGACAGAGCATCGTCCCCGGCACCTCGATCATGAGACTCTACCTCTGTTGTCGGTGGTATCGGTGCATCTGCTACTGGCACATGTCCTGAAGACGAAGATTCAGCCTGAGCATTACCTCAGCCACGTCCACGGCCTCTTCCACGAGCTGCTCATGTACTCATTTCGTATTATCTTATTAAGAATTTTATGAATCAGTTTAACATTTCAGTGTTTATTACAGATGTCTTATGAATAACAATAATTCAGAGTTTGAGTTTGTTTCCTTTTACGGTAGCCTAGCTACAGTCTCAGTCTACTTATCAGAGTTTCTATAGTTCCAGTGTTACCCTAACTAAAGTACCATGATAAGGTTTTGTACAAGCATATCACAGATATTTCAGAAACAATCAGAAAGGCTCAGAAAACTTACAGACTTGGCTGGAGATTCGGTGTGCCACCTTCTAAAAAACCTAATTTTAGAAAACCGATTTTAATCTTTAAAATCATCTATTTGTAAAGAGAAAATATTGGAAACATTCTCGAAAACAATTTATAATCAAGTTCCAAAAAATGATTTTTGAAAACTTTTATTCAGTGTTTCTTTACAAACTCCCGTTTTTAGACCCGTTCCATAGCCGAGTTGTTACAACTTGGCTCTGATACCACTAAATGTAACACCCCAAACCCGGCTCAGACGTTATGGCCCGATCTGACGTGTCACATGGACTTACGACTTAGTATGCATTCGCTGGTTTAAGTGATTAGGGTGGTCTTTGTAAAAACAGCGGTTGAATGAAAAGTCGATTTATCAATCTTTAGGCTATCCATTTGTTGTGCTTGTTGAGTCTTGAAAACGTTCATTAATTTTGAAAACTCGCGCAGCCTAACACTAGCAGTTTCGTCATAGTATAAATATAATCAGAAAATAAAACCATAGCGGAAAAAAGAAATAAACTCAGTGGTCGGCCTTATTACAATTTAAAACCCAAAATTAAATCAGAATATAAAAATAATAAAAATAAACTAACTTAGAAAAACCAACTCTGCAGATGATATGGCCACTCCGAATCCCTCACAGCTCCAAGTCCACTATGATTGGGGATTTCCTGCAGAGATGAAAATAAAGGGTGAGTTTGGTAAACTCAGTGTGTAACATAACCCAACCATAGCCCAAAACAGATCAAACCTCAGAGTCAGACTTATCTAGGCCTTGGCCCAGTACAGAAATCAGAATGAAACCCATAGGCCAATAGTAGATACAGAACAAATATATCATGAATGCAGAAATCCCAACCCAGAGCCATCCATAACACCCCCGTAACAGCCTTACACCATGTGGGGAGACTACTCGACCCACCCAACTGCTACACACCACAGAAATTGCAGCAAGGTTGCCAGATATTGTGACGAAGTCACCAGATATAGATATTGTGGCTAGGCCACCAGAACAGATATATATATGTGGCGAAGCCACCAGATTGTAACGAGGCTGTCAGATATTGTGACGAAGTCACCAGAACAGAAATATATGTGGCAAGGCCACCAGATTGCAGCGAGGCTGCCAGAACGCTTCCTCCATCAATATAAACCCATGTCCCATGCAACAGAAATAATATGTCATGGCATACGTATACAGAAATAGAACATCATGCTTTTCAGAAAAAAAATTAACCCTAGGGGTAAAATTGTAATTTTGCATGCATAAGGGTATTTCAGTAATTATTACCTATTGCTAAGGTTTCATGCTCATTCTAATGTTTACCAAGTAATCAGAAGTACTTACCTCGTATTTTTACCAAAGTGGGCCCGTTGGCCCATTGGCCCGTTTTCGGCCCATTAAGCCCAAAAATACCGTTGTGCACGAAAATGCACACTCTGCACTCTAATCATCCAAATGCACCATATTCATTAACAACTGTCTCACGAGCGCTCGTACGTTCGCGAGTTCACAAAATACCAACGTTTCGGTATTTCGACTTTTACCGATTCAGTCTAAGGGAGGGTGTCGTTTACACACATGGTTGATGATGATTGATGATGATATCTCCTACGCGATAATCCTACAATCGATTACTAACACATTAGACTTACGAATTAATGATAACTAACATAAATCCACGTCAACTAACCCAAACATCACACAAGTTAGTCATTTACGCACGAGGGGCAAAATAGTCATTTTACCCTCCAGGGGTAAATCGATAGTCCTACCCTACAGGGGTATTTTAGTAATTCTACAACTTATCCACTTGGGCCTACGGACCCATTGGGACCACATGGCCCATTTCAGCCCATCGCGGCCCGAAATAGCTGTCCTACTGCTAGAGTAATGAGAAATACACACCTGTTAGGAGACTGCAGTTAATCCACGCTCCAAACACTCTTAGCTGACGCCCAACCCAGACGAGTACGTCACAAAGCGAAAGAGATCAGCCAAGAAGGGTATGCCTACTCTCCTCATGGTTTGCTCTATTTAAAGCCAACTCTCCATCTACTCTTATGTTAGCTTCTCGATGTGGGATCCCTCCATCACCAGAGTTTAAAACCAACACCAACTCTTGCCGTCCCAACATAGCAAAATAATCAACCTTTACGTGCCAAGGGATTCGAACCAAAGTCCACTCACATGCCAACTCACGCCACCACCACTAGGCCATCAACTCATTTGTGTCATAAATCCAACATATTAAACTTTAAAGCACACCTACTTGCTTCCAGATTTATTGAAAAGAAAAACCAAAATATATTGCAAGAGCCAAGACTTGAACCTTGGACCCCTTGTTTCCTCTATGGCGTCACTTCCTTGTCCCCTAAGTGGCGCCTACGCCACACTCCTTTTTGTGTCATCTTTTACCCCTTTACTCTTAAAAGCCTAAATGCCAATTGCATCACCTGTTCATAAAATTAAAATTCCAAAGACTACCACGGATTTAACTTAAGTTTGGGCCTTCCAAAGGCCCACTAACCTACTAAAATATATATTTTAACCAACTAGAACACACAAATTTTCAAAATAAAAAAACACAGAAAACCCAAAAATTGGGGCGTTATAGCTAAAATCTTACTGGGGTCAACTCTAATACCGTCTCCCAAAACAATATGTCCTTAAAACCCGACTTCGCGAAGCCAAAATTCACTTTTACTAAACTTAGATATAACTGCTTATCTCTCAAAGTTTGCAAAACAGTCCCTAAATGCTCAGCATGTTCAGTCTCATCACGGCAAATAAATCAATATGTCATCAATAAACACAACCGTAAATTTATCCAAATAAGGCTGAAATATTTTGTTCATTAAATCTATAAATAGGATAGAAGCATTGATTAACCCAAAAGGAATGACAAGGAACTCATAGTGACCATACCTCGTCCGAAATGCAGTTTTCAATACATCTGACTCCTTGACTCGCAACTGGTAATAGCCGGACCTCAGGTCTATCTTTGAAAATATCGTGGCTCCCTTCAACTGATCAAATAGATCATCAATCCTTGGCAAAGGATATTTGTTATTCATCGTCACATTGTTGAGTTGCCAATAATCTATACATAGCCTCATGAACCATCTTTCTTCTTCACAAATAACACGGGAGCACCCCAAGGTGAAAAGCTTGGTCCAAACTCTACTTCCCTAATAGGAGGTAACCCAGGCAATTCTTTTGAAAACACACCCGGATACTCACATACTATCAGTACCGACTCAGTCTTTGACTCAGGCTCTTTAGTGTTCAATACAAAGGCAAGGTAAGCTTCATAACCCTTCCTTATGCATCTCCGAGCAGACATGGAAGAAATCACTATAGGCATGCTATTTAATTCACCTGGTTCAACCCGAAAAATATTACCATTCTCACATTTCAGTTCAATAAATTTTCTTCCACAATTCACTACCACATCATGAGTTGTCAACTAATCCATACCAAGAATTACATCAAATTAATCAATCGGTAATAGCATGAAATTAGCCTGAAAACAATAACCCCTAATCATCAAAGGGCAATTCTTACACACTTTCTCAACTAACACATACTTGCCTAATGGGTTTGACACTTTTATCACGAATTCAGTAGATTCAACAAGCAAATTCATATCAGACAGCAAACATACGAATGGGTAGACCCCGGATCAATTAAAGCAACAACAATAGTATCATAAATAGAAAATGTACCCGTAATCACATCAGGGGACGAGGCCTCTTTGGAGCGCGAATGGCGTAGGTACTTGCAGGTGCCCTGCCCTCGAGTCTCACAGCAGACTCCTAGGTGCACCTTTATTACTCGTTCTAGTACCTGGATTCTTCTGAGGTCTCCCCTTATTAACAGTGCTATCTGATCTTATTCCTTGAAAATTTCCTCTTTCTGTCCTCTCAAGACAATACCTAATAAAGTGGTCAGGGGAATTACACTTAAAACAAGTCCTATCATCCCTTCGGCACTCGCAGGGGTGACGTCTCCCGCACTGGGGACATTCTAGTCTATTGGGTCGAGCATTCCCAACACTAGCTATTGAAGTGGTCTGAGCTTTTGAAACTGTGTACTGTTTACCTCGATTCTTGCTCAAATACCCAATAGAAGCATTAGATCGAGTAGTGAACTCTCTCGACTTTTTGGATGAAGATTGAAAAGATTTACCTAGTTGCTTCTTCCTCATGTCTCGGAACTCTAAATCGGCTTTCCGCTTTTCTTTAGCAAATTCTTCGGCCTTGCATGCTCTCTCAACTAGCACTACAAACTCCTTTAGCTCAAGGATACCGACCAATAATCGGATATCTTCATTTAGCCCATCTTCAAATCCTTTACACATGATGGCCTCAGTAGATACACATTCCCGAGTGTATTTGTTAAGCCTTACAAACTCATGCTTATATTCGGTAACTATCATCTTACCCTGTTTCAACTCGAGGAACTCCTTTCTCTTTTAGTCCATAAACCTTTGACTGATGTACTTCTTGCGAAATTCTTCTTGGAAAAACTCCCAAGTCACTTTCTCCCTCGGCACAACCGACACGAGGGTGTTCCACCACTGATAAGCTGAGTCTCTTAAAAGCAATACAACGCACTTCATACACTCTTCTAGGGTGCATAACAGCTCATCAAAGACCCAGATTGTATTTTCGAGCAAAAATTCTGCTCTTTCCGGATCATCATCTATATTAGCTCAGAACTCTTCAACTCATTGCTTTCTAACTTGGTTAATCAGAGGTCTTTCCCTTATCACCATCTCAACAACTCGAGAAGCTACAAGGGTAGGCTGAGGAATAAGCGGGGGTGAGGGAGGTTGAACACTTGGGTTTGTCCGAACAAACTCAGTGTACTAGTCATTCATCATCTTTAAAAAGGCTTCTCTAGCTTCTCCTTCCGGACTAATGGTCTCGGGTCTACTATCGGAAGGCGTTGCTCCTTGAGTTAGAGTTAGTACGTTACTCTCTACATCATCAGCAACTGCTCGTTCGGGATCCATTTACTATATATAAAACACAATTTGAATTGTCAGGAGTCGTCACACTATCATAATATACGTATGGCATGTATATCTAGACTTTTATACTCGCTACGTAGTCCTAGAACCGACTAAATCATAGGTCTGATACCAATAAATGTAACAACCCTAACCCGTATCCATCACTAGAATAGGGTTAGGAGTATTACTGGACTTAACAATTAAACAAAAATAACTTCTCATGCATTTTTCATATTCAATCATAATGTCCCTAATACGAGCCTACAAGGCCCAAATCATGCATTAGAAGTGGTTCAGACTAAATTGGGTGTTTCTAAAAATTTTACAACACTTAGGAAAAATTTTCCAAGTTGGGAGAGTCACACTCCCGTGTAGGTAAGCTGTATGGATTTCGCACACCCATGTGGCTAGGACACACCCGTGTCCTCAACCCATGTAACTCTTTTTTTATGACGTTAGCATTAATTAAAGGTCACATGGCTAAGTCACACGCCCATGTCTAGGCCATGGCGAATTTAATTTTCGCATTTAAGGTGCAGACTTCACATGGCCTAAGGCTGTGCCTTCCATACGGTTGAGACACATAGTCATGTCTCTGCCCGTGTGTTTACTACCATGCATACTGACTTGGAAAACTAGGGTGCAGGGAACACACGGCCAGACAACACGCCCATGTGGCTAACCGTGTGTCATACACGGCCTAGACATATGCCTGTGTGTCCACCCATGTGGACAAATTTAAGGCTATTTTCCAAGCCCTTTTGTCATCCTCACTAACACATGCACACCCTCGTATACCAATGATGAATATCATGGCATAGATGGTTTACTTAAACATCCATAGTTTAAGTCATGCATGACAATTACATGCCAAAGTATATGTATTTGGGTCTCCATAACTTACTAGAATCATTCAAAACATTTCCTTACTTTAAACCATGCTATAACCTAACCAAGTGACATCAATCATCCATCAAGCATAGATTCCATGTTTTATCAGTCATTGTCAATAGCCAACTCATCACACACCTCAAAGGCTTCAACACATCTAATGCATGCATCAATATCCAGGATTACAACCCAATAATCAATATGAGTCATACTTCATGGCCATATACAAAATGAATTAGTATACTAATATGGGCCATCACTTTGGCCAACCAATATGACACATATAACAAAATAATAAGTCCCCTATACATGCCATACTTAAATGTATTAAACCAAATATACCCTAAAAGATTTGTTAATAATGTAACTTGAGCTCCGACGTCCACGATCCCCGAACTAGCTTGGCGATGCTAAGAAAAAGGAAAAGAGAGAGGGGTAGGCATAAAGCTTATTAAGTTGTATGTAACTAATAAACAACATAGACCATACAATTTCATGAGTTAAACATGCTACTAATTACCACTACATTTTAAATTTACACACGATGGACATAATAAGAATTGACATTATTGTCATTAAACTACATGACTTATCTTACTCTTTCTTACTCATGCTAAATTTTCCATCATAGATCAAATTCCATACTCATGAGGTTTACGTACATACCTGTACTACACATAGCTTATTCATATTTCTTCATCTCTTAACCTTGATCTTGAATGGCTCGTTGAACCATTTAGAATACGGAAGGACGTTCGGGACTGTCATACACCAAATAGGGTGCCAAAGCCATGTCCCAGACATGGTCTTACATGGAACTACACATCGATGTCATATCCCAGATATGGTCTTATACAAAGTCTCGAATCGGTGCCGACGCCATGTCCCAGACATGGTCTTAAACGGGACCTCATATCGATGCCATGTCCCAGACATGGTCTTATACGAAATCACTTATCGATGCCGAAGCCATATCCCTGATATGGTCTTACACAGGATCGCGTATCGATGCCGATGCTATGTCCCGGACATGGTCTTACACGGGATCTCGTTAATCATGGTGTCATGACATCCAAATCCTAAGTATTCCTAAGGGTCACCCAGGATTTTCGAGATACAAAGCTATCATCAAATTATTATTGAATCATTTCAAGTCAAATTCCATAAGGGCATTTACACATATAACACCAAGAATTAAATACACGATAATGAAATTATTGAATCATTTTGCATCTTTTACAAATAGGTCCTTTCCATGTATTTCCATCAAAAATCACTTAGTAAAAGATGTTAAACACAATTAAACTTTTATATTCCTCCATTAAACATCAAAATACATACATGACACACATGGGTAAGTTTTTAAACATGAACTCTAGCACAAAATAATGATAGAAATAGCTAGATCGGTTGATGACAACTTCAAAATGTAAAGAATATTAAAAACGGGGCTAAGATTAACTTACAATCAAGTTTGGAAAGTGAAGAAACCCTAGCTATGGAGAGCTTCAAAGTTTCGGCCGTAGCTTGAAGAAGATGAGCAAATTTTTCTTTGATTTTTCCCTTTTTATTCTTTTAATTACCAAATGACTAAAATGCCATTAAGGACCTTTCTTTCAAATTTTCCTATGCATGTCCATTTTTGTCCAAAATTATAGAAATTGGTCAAATTGCTAATTAGAACCTTCTAATTTATAAACTAAAGCAATTTCATGCTAAAAGCTTCTAGAATACAAGTTTTGCATCTTATTCAATTTGATCCCTAAAGCTCAATTGGACATTTTATGCATAAAAGTTCTTCATGAAATTTTCACACAAGCATGCATACATATCATGGACCTCATAATAATCATAAAATAATTATTTCTATCTCGAATTTGTGGTCTCAAAACCATTGTTTCGACTAGGCCCTAATTTGGGATGTTACATAAACCTCAATGAAAAACATTATTTCAAGTCAACATCAAATAATATTATTGGTTCATAATTCTTTCACATTTAATCATCACATAGTCATATTCGTTTACACTTAGTCATTTCCCGTTGAACACATCGGAATAATAACGGATACACGGTGGCCTTCACATAGTACCACCCTTGTAGCCAAAGCTATTTTATTCACAAAGTGGACTTCACATAGTACCACACTTGTGTCCAAAGCTATTTTATTCCTAAGGTTCAACCGGGAAATTTCTCACTTAGCACAATGCCATGGACTTATTTTATTTAGCACATTGTCATGGACTTATTTCACTTAGATGCCATGGTCTTATTTCACTTAGCACAATGTCATATTCTAGATATGGTCTTACATGCGATCACTTATTTCACTTAGCATATTGCCATGGTCTAACCATGGTCTTTTACCGTCAATTCATATTTCACTACGCAACGATCGTGATCGATCCTGCGTTTTTACTTAATTTGAACGTTTACTTTAATATTCACAATTTAATCAAATATACAATAATATTGCATAATTAACACAAATAAATAACGTTTATTAACATACGAACTTACCTCAATCTAAAATGGCGAAAAGGACCAAATCGTCCAATACTCGTTTTTCCCCCGTTCTAAGTTCGAACTTTATTTTTCTTGATCTATAATATCACATTCGACTTATTAAATTATTAATATTCAAATTAGTCCAAAAATCATATTATGGAAAAATTACATTTTTGCCCCTAAAGTTTCACATATTTAGAAATTTTCCCCTAGGCTCGTAAAATGAAATGTATCCATTTTTCTCAATACCCAAGCCTAGCCAATTCATATTCCCTCTTATAGCAGTCTACATTTTTCACTAAATCACATTTCCTAAACATATTTTACAACTTTTACAAATAGGTCTTTTTTATGAAATGTCATCAAAAATTTCTTAGTAAAAGTTGTTTATCACACTCCAAACTTTCATATTCTTCCATAAAACATCAAAACACATGCATGTCATCCATGGGTAAATTTTAAACACAAACCCTAGCTCAAAATAATGGTAGAAATAGCTAAATCAAGTTACGAGGATCTCAAGAATGTAAAAATCATTAAAAACGGGGCTAGAACAGACTTACAATCGAGCTTGGAAGCTTGAAAAACCCTAGACATGGTTTCTCCTTGTGAAATTTGGCCATGGGCTTGAAGATGGACAAAATTGACTTTTAATTTTGTTTTTAATTCATTTTAATTACTAAATGACCAAAATGCCCCTAACTTAAAAATATTCTATTTCACCTATTTCATGTCCATTTTTGTCCAAAAAATTAACCGATGGTCTAATTACCATTTAAGGGCCTCTAATTTAAAATTTCATAACAATTGGACACCTTTAACATGTAGAACTCAACTTTTACACTTTTTACAATTTAGTCCTTTTGACTAAATTGAGTTCCCAAACGTCGAAATTTTCGAACGAAATATTCATGAAATCATTTCGTGAAACTGTAGACCATAAAATAAATTTTTCCTCCTTAGATTTGTGGTCCCAAAACCACTATTCCGATTTGGCCCAAAATCAGGCTGTTACATGTTAAATAAATATATGTTGTGAAAAGCATATGTGCATGGAAACTTGATTGTTGTTGAGCCCATACATGTTTGTAATGTTATTATGGATTATATGACTAACAAGGGCAATGAGGATATGCGTAAGGCTTGAGGGCAAACTGATTGAATATGTCTTACATAGTTACCTCAAAATAGAATTAATGGTAAGTTAAGTACCATGTTATACGAACTTACTAAGCATTTTATGCTTACTTAGTTTTATTTCCCTATTTTAAAGTAAATCGAAAGCTCATTGGATTGGAAGCTTGGCGGAGGTCACTCACACTATCCATCGACCTATTTCGGTGAATATAGTAAAACAATTATGGTTATAATGGCATGTATAGGTTATATTGGTCATATTAGCATGTAAATGTAAATGATTGTTGTAATCTAGCCATTGGAATCGCTAGTGACGATTATGTTTTGGTATATGTATGTATGTATGTACGTATGTATGTATGTATGTATTAAGTTTATTTTATGGATAACATAAGTGTTCATTATTGATTGATTGAGAAAGTTTGAATGAGTATACTTATAAAAGGTAAGATTAAAAGCATGAATTCATGTAACAATATATCATGTTAGATGTTATAAATTACTTGAATTCAATGCTTGGATTGGTTGGTTTATGGATGTGAGTTTTAGTGCAGGACATGGGTGTGATTTTCGGTCAGAAATGAAGCTAGAAATGGCTTTATTTTGTCCACATGAGCAGACACACGGGCGTGTGTCTAGACCATGTGTGACATACGGCCGGGTACATAGGCATGTATTTAGGGCGTATGTCCCCTGTACCTTAAATTTGAGAAAATAGAATGCTCAGAATTGAGAACACGGGCGTGTGTCTTGGCTATGTGAAACCTGTATCTAATTTAAAAATGAAATAATTGACCACACGACCTAGCATACGAGCATGTGGCATGGTCGTGTGCACAAGTCAAAGAGTTACATGGGGCCGAACACGGCCTAAAGCATAGGCGTATCCATTGGACCACACGGGCGTGTGAGCCTTGTAACTTGGAAAAATTTTAAAAATTTCACGAAAATTCTTAAGGTTCTCGATTAAGTCCCGATTCAAATTTAATGTTCATATTGGGCCTCGAGGATCCATTTAAGGGTCGTTATGAATGATTTTGGAAAATGAATAGTAAATGACTTGAAATATCTGCAAATGTTCTGAAAAATTTTGGTAACGCTCCGTAACCTTATTCTGGTGACGAATACGGGTTAGGGGTGTTACAGAGACGATCTCACTTATCACTTTATTACTTGATTCGATGTGTATACTTGCACAATTCGCATATCATATTCACACACAATAAGTTTTTACCGCCGTTTCTGGAGATCGAAAATTTGGTAAATTTTGGATTTGTTATTTTACTAATTCTGTAACACCCCTTACCCGTGTTTGACGCCGGAACAGAGTACGAGTCATTACCGCACTTAATCACTAATCATCGTATAAAAACTGATTCATAATTTCACTCTAATTTAAAACCTTTTCAAACACATTCAAGTTGTCCCTTAAAAAGATCTTACAAGGCCCATATCATGCTTTAATTCAACCACACACATAGGCAAGCATGCACATTCATAAATTGCAGCATTTAATTAATAACATAATGAACACTATCTACATTAAATGACTTTATACAATGGAGACCTTCAAATAACATAGGTCAGTATTTTAAGCCAATTGCTAGCAACTTAATAACAATTAAACGAGTCTCCATACATGCCAAAAACTTAAAATACTTTAAACCCTTTATATATCGATCAATAGTTTGATAGTGTGATTTAACCTCCGGCTACCTCCAACTCGAGCTAACATCTGCGACACTATAGGAAAAAGGAAAGGAAGGGAGTAAGCATTATAGCTTAGTAAGTAAGTATGTAAATATTAATAAACAATACATTATCATACTTTAAACAAAGTCACAATATGTTCCCGGAATATTACCATTACAAACACACATACTTTCACTATTACAATCATAAACAGGTTCAAAATAAGCTGTCTAGCAGAGTACCAGCAACTAAATTATTTATTTCTGGAGCTACAGAACTCAAAATTACAAACCATTAATTTTCCTTGAAACTAGAATCACATATATTCTTACCATAAAATTTTCAAAATTTTTGGTCTAGCCAATTAGTACAGTTTATTCATTGAAGTTACCCCTATTTCACTGCTCAACTGTTCTGACCACTCTTCACTACAAATCAATTTTCTCCTTGTACAAAATTCAAAGAATGTTCTCGTTTATTTTATTTGAAACAAGACTCATTAAGGATTTCAAGCATATAAATTATATCCCATAATTATATTTTTACAATTTTTAATTATTTTCCAAGTCATAACAGGGGATCATGTAGTCATTCTAAACCAGTCTCTCAAAAACTTAAATATCTCATAATATAGAATTCCTTTGCTTGCTATGTTTCTGTTATATGAAAGTAGACTCATTAAGCTCTAATTTGATATCTCATTCAGTCTCTGATTCAATTTCTACTATTTTTGGTAAATTTTTAGATTCACATCACTGCAACTATCCAGAACAGTTTTATTGTCAATTTTGATCTTTCACACTTCAATTGTATTCATCATTTTCCCATAACAATCTTTCCAATTTCCAATCACATATCGAGCATATTGCTCATAATTTACACATGTATATACTTACACTTATCATCACAAAGTCATACACAATTTCATTTAATCAATTTCCCAGTTGAACGCTTCGGAATAATAACAGATACGCGATGGTATCACACACAGCCCACCTTTAAAATCGAAGCTCTCTTGTACACATAGTGGCCTTCACTTAGCACCACTCATGTGACCTAGCTCAATTGTACACATAATTTTGGCTCTCTTGTACACATGGTGAACACTTAGTACCACCCATGTGACCTTGCCAGTTTATCTCATTAGTACCACCCATGTGACCTAGCCAGTTTATCTTGTAGCTCTCTTGTCTACATGGTGTCCTTCACCTGGAACCACGCATGCGACCTAGCTACATATATCCCATAGCTCTCTTGTCTACATGGGGTACAGATAGTATCACCCATGCGACCTAGCTACATCATAATGTCTCGTAGCTCTCTTGTACACATGATGTGCACTCAGCACCATACATGTGACCTAGCTACATACCATCTGTATCATCTAATCTTTCTGAATGCTCAACCGGGATTTCTCTCTCTTTCCAATACTTGATTCCATACTTCCAATAGTAAATTATGATTCAAAAAATCAGCTACAATACATAAAATATGCTGAAATACAAAAACATAATAAAGGTAATGTATTATTTACATACAAACTTACATACTTTCTCATTTCCATGTCGAATTAATATTGAACATTTAAATCATCATAATTATACTTACTTTCAACACCTCGGCAATCATAGTAAATATATCAATTTTACATTGAAACATGCATAAATTAATGCTTATTATACATATGAACTTACCTCGATACTAAAACGGCCATTTTACCAACTTTCTTGATTTTTGATTTTTCTCCCATTCTAGATTCAAATCTCATTTTCCAAGATCTAAAACATCATATTCTACTTATTTAATTAATGTACTATTCAAAACAGTCCTCAACTCAAAATTTGGCAAAATTACAATTTTGCCACTAAACTTTTGCATATTTACACTTTTTCCCCTAGGCTCGGGAATTAAACTTTATCCCTTATTCTTATGTTTTATGACATGTTGATAATTTTTCCCTTCTATGGCAACATCAAATTCTCACTCTAACACATAGTTATAAACAATAACAACTTTTATCGATTAAGCCATTTTACTCATTTTTACTTAAAACCGCTTAGCAAAAGTTGTTTAACATAATTTAAGCCTCCGTATTCTACCATAAAACATCAAAATAAACACATTTCACATATGGGTATTTTTCAAAATATGAACCCTAGCTTAAATTATTGCTAGAATAAGCTTAATCAAGTTATCGGGATTCTAAAATCGTAAAGAACTTGAAAAACGGGGCTAGAACGGACTTACTATTGAGCTTGGAAAGCTTGAAGACCCTATCCATGGCTTCCCCCAAGCTAATTTCGGCCTCCATGTGAAAGTTGAGTCAATTTTGGCTTTATTTTCCCTTTTTATTTCTTTTAATTACCAAATGACTAAAATGCCCTTAAGGCCTTTCTTTAAAATTTTATCCTATTCATGCCCATTTTTGTCCAAATGAAATATAATGGTCTAATTACCAGTTAAGGACCTCCTCTTTATACCCCCATTTCAATCAAGTACTTATGAATTAGAACACATATTTTGCAAGTTTTGCAATTTAGTCCTAAAAGTCCAATTAAGCACTTTATTAGTAAAATTACTTAACAATATTTTTACACAATATTTTAATCAATAAATAAACCTTAAAACTTAATCGGAATAAATTTTTTGACTTTGAATTTGTGGTTCTAAAACCATCGTTCCGTTTAGGCCCTAAATCGGGCTGTTACAGCAACTTCTGCAAATAAGCCCTAATAGGCAAATTAAACATGCAATCTATAAAATTTCTTATTAATACTCTAACACATGCATCTAATCACTTGGTAAATCATAAAAATTAATTGAAATAAACTTTTCTATCTCAGATTTGTGGTTTCGCAACCACTATTCCATTTAGGACCTATTTTGAGATGTTACATTTCTCTCCCCCTTTAAGGATTTTTGTCCCTGAAAATCTTACTGGTAAAAAGATTCAATATCTTTTCTCAAAATTTCTTAAACATCTCCAAACAAATTTTCTTCAAAGCAATACTTTCAAAATCACCCCACTATCAAATTAAAATCCAATATAACTAAGTTTCAACTCGGTATGACCTCTATATTAATCGAAAACTATTTCCAATTCTCACATTTGCTTTCACTTTTTTTTAACCAAAAACTCTGCATTCAGCTATTAATACAACTCAATCATTATTCTTCTGTCTAATTTTATCATTACTAAATCCACATTATCCCATTCACAATTAAAATTTATATTTTAAAAAAAAATCCAGAAATCATATACTTTAAGCATCATACCTGGATAAGTTAATTAACTAAGTCTAATCTTTCTTTAACTTTAACATTTCAGAATTCAGAAAACCTTCATATTAATCTGACATCTTTTCTGCAACTGAGTTCATTTATTAAACCATTCTCAAATGCTATCACATTGTCAATTAATCTTATTGGAAGGGGGTGAGGCTGTAACACTTCTAACTTGCCTCTTATATATTCATGCATATAACTTAACACTCATCAATATATATATAATTTGCTTCAAATAACTCAACATGCATATTCATTTTACACAACCCTTCTATCATCTTATACAAACAAATACACTTATACATGCGTTCATAATTCTCAAATAGAATTACTCATAACATTCATTTAATTTCACAAGTTACACTCATAGCATCACACAATTGCCAATCAACATGTACACTTATCATAATATAAACTTTCCCTTCATCTCATCTTTCATATTCCAAGAGAAATTCTTATTCACGACTCATTCATTATCACATAAACATCATGAACTAGTACTCTTACCTTTACGAGTCTCATTTCATCTTAATATTATCACAGTTATATAATTAACTTTAGACAGACTTACACACATATTCATATTTTAAATCAAATGCACTCAAACATACATTCCACAAATTTGAGTAAATCTATTTATCACATTCACTTAGTCAAATAAGTTAGACACATAATATCATGTCAATGTCAAACGAACATGGATGAGTTTATAACGAGGTAAACTTTCGTTTCTTTTTACTATTCTATATTTCTTCACTTATGTCTATTTCATTTTACACTTGATCTCACACAGATCATCACAAGTCACCAAGATCAATTTAAGTACACCAATATATCCACCAAATTATACGAACTTACTTAACACATTTTTACACTGTCGATGGTAGCTCGGTTGGAAAACACTTCTGTCTCAACAGAGCTATTTCATCGGGATAAGGAGGCATCACACTATCACAGGTAGTAATATGGCATGTATAGCTTAACTCTTACACATACTAGGTAAGTCCGAGAATCGACTAAACTATAGCTCTGATACCACTAAATGTAACACCCCTTACTTGTGTTTGACGCCGGAACAGGGTACGAGGCATTACCGGACTTAATCACTAATCATCGTATAAAAACCGATTCATAATTTCACTCTAATTTAAAACTTTTTCAAACACATTCAAGCTGTCCCTTAAAAAGAGCTTACAAGGCCCATGTCATGCTTTAATTCAACCACACACATAGGCAAGCATGCACATTCATAACTTGCATCATTTAATTAATAACTTAATCAAGACTATCTACATTAAATGACTTTATACAATAGAGACCTTCAAATAACATAGGTCAGTATTTTAAGCCAATTGCTAGCAACTTAATAACAATTAAACGAGTCTCCATACATGCCAAAGACATAAAATACTTTAAAACCTTTATATATCGATCACTAGTTTGATAGTGTGATTTAACCTCTGGCGACCTCCAACTCGAGCTAACATCTGCGACACTATAGGAAAAAGGAAAGGAAGGGAGTAAGCATTATAGCTTAGTAAGTAAGTATGTAAATATTAATAAACAATACATTATCATACTTTAAACAAATTCACAATATGTTCCCGGAATATTACCATCACAAACACACATACTTTCACTATTACAATCATAAACAGGTTCAAAATAAGCTGTCTAGCAGAGTACCAGCAACTAAATTATTTATTTCTGGAGCTACAGAAATTCAAATTACAAACCGTTAATTTTTCTTGAAACTAGAATCACATATATTATTACCATAAAATCAGAATTTTTGGTCTAGCCAATTAGTATAGTTTATTCATTGAAGTTACCCCTATTTCACTGCTCAACTATTTTGACTACTCTTCACTACGAATCAATTTTCTCCTCGTACAAAATTCAAAGAATGTTCTCGTTTATTTTATTTGAAACAAGACTCATTAAGGATTTCAAGCATATAAATTATATCCCAGAATTATATTTTTACAATTTTTAATGATTTTTCCAAGTCATAATAGGGGATCATGTAGTCATTCTGAACCAGTCTCTCAAAAACTTAAATATCTCATAATATAGAATTCATTTGCTTGCTATGTTTCTGTTATATGAAAGTAGACTCATTAAGCTATAATTTGATATCTCATTCAATCTCTAATTGAATTTTTACTATTTTTGGTAAATTTTTAGATTCACATCACTGCAACTATCCATAACAGTTTTATTGTCAATTTTGATCTTTCACACTTCAATCGTATTCATCATTTTCCCATAACAATCTTTCCAATTTCCAATCACATATCGAGCATATTGCTCATAAGTTACATACGTATATACTTACACTTATCATCACAAAGTCATACACAATTTCATTTAATCAATTTCCCAGTTGAACGCTTCGGAATAATAACAGATACGCGATGGTATCGCACACATCCCACCTTTAAAATCGAAGCTCTCTTGTACACATAGTGGCCTTCACTTAGCACCACTCATGTGACCTAGCTCGATTGTACACATAATTTTGGTTCTCTTGTACACATGGTGAACACTTAGTACCACCCATGTGACCTAGCCAGTTTATCTCGTAGCTCTCTTGTCTACATGGTGTCCTTCACCTGGAACCACGCATACGACCTAGCTACATATATCCCGTAGCTCTCTTGTCTACATGGTGTACACATAGTATCACCCATGCGACCTAGCTACATCACAATGTCTCGTAGCTCTCTTGTACACATGATGTGCACTCAGCACCATACACGTGACCTAGCTACATACCATCTGTATCATCCAATCTTTCTGAAGGCTCAACCGAGATTTCTCTCTCTTTCTAATACTTGATTCCATACTTCCAATAGTCAATTATGATTCAAAAAATCAGCTACAATACATAAAATATGCTGAAATACAAAATCATAATAAAGATAATGTATTATTTACATACAAACTTACATACTTTCTCATTTCCATGTCAAATTAATATTGAACATTTAAATCATCATAATTATACTTACTTTCAACACCTCGGCAATCATAGTAAATGTAACAACCCGTTTTTAGGGTTAATCAGAACAGTGGTTTCGAGGCCACTAAATCCGATGAGTAGGTTTGTAAATATTATATTTAATATTTATGAGTTAATTGTGAGTTTAAAAAAGGTTTTTGATATTGTGATTTTTGTTTTATAAGCGATTTATTAAGCTCAAGTGGTATGACCCTAAGGTCAAGTGGGTTTAGAAAATGAGGTATCGAGACCTCATTTCAATAAACCGAGTCGTAAATATTTTTATAAATATTTACGGAGTGGCAATAAGATGATATTAAAGTTTTGTTGAAAAATTTTATTGTTTTGATAGTTAATTAAGCAAAAAGGACTAAATCGCGCAAAGCGTAAAAGTTGTGTTCTATAAGTTAAAGATATTAAATAGCTATGGAATTAAATAGTGGGAGTCCTTAAGTGGTAATTATTCCATAATTTTGAAAGTGGAATTCCATGGCTTGGTATAATGGAAATTATTAATGTATATTAAGGTTAAATATGGTATTTGGTAATTATAATAAAATAAAATAAAACAAAAGCCAAATTACATGCTATCATCTTCATCAATAGCCGAATGTGAGAAAGACAATAAGGTTCTCAAAGCTTTGAAGGTTCGGCCATGGTTGTTCATGCATGTAAGTCCATGTCGTCTTGGTTTTTAATAATTTTTACGTTTTTGAGATCGTTGCTTCGTAATCTAGCTGGCCCGTACCTCTAATTTTAAAATTGTTAAAGTATTTGGATGATGCCATTATTGAATGTTTGAGTATCTTGTTGTTTGATGATGAGTAATAAATCTTTGATGTTTGATTTTCATGACTGATTAAGTGATTTTTGATAAAAATGTGTATTAAGGACTAAATTTAGAAATTTGTAAATTGAGGGGTCAAAACGTGAAATAAATAAAAGAAATGGGTTACTAGAGACCTAAGGTAAATTCGGCCTAACATGGGTTTGATGAAATTTTGAGTAATTTGTGTTATTTTGAAATAGGGATTAAATTGTAAAAATGTGAAATGTTAGGGGATAAAATGCAAAATGCCCAAATTATGTGTCTTTAGATAAAATTTAATGAAATGTTGAATAAGTGAGTTAATTTTGATATTAATTAGATTGGCAAAAGTAGAATTCAGATTTGGATCGGGGGAAAATCAAAATGGTCGATTAGTCATCTCGTTCCGATTATCGTCTTCCGAGGTAAGTCCTTAAGTAATTATATTTGATTTGCTGCGCGCTTAAGATTATATAATATGATAAGTAATTATTTGACGTTTACAAGTTCGATTTGCAATAAGTATATTGAATTTCGGCTATAAAGCCGAATATGAAATGGATGATTTATGTATATAATGTGGCCGAATGACTATTAAGTGATGATGTGAAAGTGTGTAATATGTGTATACAATTTTATTGTACTTGTTTGTATAAAGTCGAAGGTGAATTGAATGGTATATATGTGGTGACAGAATAGCTATTATGAAACAAAGTCAAAGAATGGAATATTTGTATAATAGATGAATTGTGACTATTGTTCCTACTTGATCGAGGTTGTGTGTGAAATAATTTGTGAATATGGCATATAGTCGAATGGTTATTAAAAGTGAAACCAGGATAATGAAAAGATTATGTGTTCCTTGTGTATGATTATTGAACCGAAAGTTAAAAGGTAGGTGTACATTTTGTGCTTATATTCGAATGAAGCAATTAAATTGTTAATGTGAAATACTATGTGAAATGCGTTAACATGTGAATAAATATGCAAGACACTGGAAATGTATCCGGGCTAAAGTCCCACAGGCTTCGTGCTGGAAATATATCCGGGCCAAAGTCCCGCAGGCTTCGTGCTGGAAATATATCCGGGCCAAAGTCCCGCAGGCTTCGTGCTGGAAATGTATCCGGGCTAAAGTCCCGTAGGCTTCGTGCTGGAAATATATCCGGGCCAAAGTCCCGCAGGCTTCGTGCTGGAAATGTATCCGGGCTAAAGTCCCGCAGGCTTTGTGCTGGAAAAGTATCCGGGCCAAAGTCCCGCAGGCTTCGTGCTGGAAATGTATCCGGGTTAAAGTCCCGCAGGCTTTGTGCTGATAATATAATTTCGGGTTTTATACCTAGTAGGCCAAGTGCCGATGAATTTGATAAAAGTATACAATTACAAGATCCTACACTAAGTTGACAAATTGAAAGTGCATTACATATTAAGTTGGCCAGGTATGTATCATGTACTCGTATGCGATTTTGATTTGAATTAAATTATAAATATATATAAAGTGATGCATCTGTGAATAAGTGTTATGACTATAAATGTGATTGTGATATATTCGGTAAATATGTGAAGTTATGTGAAGTGATTCTATGTTTATATTCAAATATAAACACTTGGTCCTTGTGGAAAGGTTTGTGGAAGTATATGATTTTATTTTTAGGTGATTACGATCTTGGAAAATTAAATGTGAATATGATATTGTATTTCATTCGTTTCAATTGAACTAAAGCTGATAGTGAAGCATTTTAATGCCTATGTTATATGAGTTCGATCTTGAATGACATGATATACATGTTTAGATAATTTGAATGTAAGGAATGTGTGAAAGAGCAAATTTGTAATAAATCTGCTTGGGATAGCAACTGTAGCGTGATTTTGGAAAATCACCATAAATTGTGGAAATTGAATTAGAAGCTGAATAAATTATGAA
This sequence comes from Gossypium hirsutum, assembly GCF_007990345.1. Lineage (NCBI taxonomy): Eukaryota > Viridiplantae > Streptophyta > Magnoliopsida > Malvales > Malvaceae > Gossypium > Gossypium hirsutum. The sequence goes on along the minus strand of NC_053424.1, from coordinate 104,059,311 downwards.
ATTAAATCTTAATTAGTCTAGTTTCTTATAAAAGAAACCGTGTAAGCAAAAGAATTTTATATAATGAGATATTTGAAGTGGAGTGAGACAGAGTCAAAATGACTTTGAAATCCCCTGTTCTGTCTTTAGAAAATCATTGTAAATTGTACAATGATGATTATAAGATAAAATTTATATTCTTAGACTCCTTAATGAGTCTAGTTTCAAATGAAGTAAACGATAACATATTTCGAATTCTGTGTAATGAGAAAATTGATTTGTAGTGAAGAGTGGTCAGAATAGTCAAACAGTGAAACAGGGGAAAATTCAATAAAAAATCTGGTATTGATTGGTCAAACCAAAAATTCTGAAAATTTTATGGATGGAAGATATATAAGTCTATTTTCAGGAAAAATTAATGGCACTTTATTTGGAGTTTCTTATCTCCAGTTATAAATAATTTAGTGACTGTTGCTCAGGAAAACAGCTTGTAGTGAATTTGTGATTTTGTTGCAAACATGGTTAAAACTAGTTAATGAGATACTTTTCGAGTTCTTATGATCTTATTTGTGATTTCAATATTTGGTTTTAATTGAGTTCAGATTCAAGTGAGGTGAATTTGCTAAATATGCATTATGTTCATGGATACTTGGCTGAAATGGCAATTACCTAGGAATGATTTCTTGAAAATTTGAAATAATCGATCTATAAGTAAATTAATTGTTTGCATTGCTTAAAACTTACTAAGCATTGAAGCTTACTCCGTGTTCTCTTTTCCATTCCTTATAGGTTTATCCTTTAGTTCGAGTTGGAAGAGCCGGAGATATCATCACACTACCGAGTCATTACGTGAGTTGAGAAGATGGTATATCATCATGATTTAAGGCATGTATAGGATAGACTATAGGTAGAATGATATTTTGACTTTGTATACATTATAGCCATGCGAAGATGGCTCGTTTATTTTGTTTAGAGAAGCCTTATAATTGAACTAATGTGTTGAAATGTTTTAGTTATAACTTGATAGTAGTTAATTTGTTATTAGATATTCGGTTATGTTTTGATAGTTAGTCATTTTGGAAATTTATAAGAGCTCTTATGAAAAAATCAATGAGACAGGTTGCATTGTTGATAACTTATGTCTGGTAAATATCTTTGACCTTATAGAAGTTTTGTTCAGTCAAGTAATACCTCATAACCTTATTCCGGTAACGGATACGGGTTAGGAGTGTTACAGTAAATATATCAATTTTACATTGAAACATGCATAAATTAATGCTTATTATACATATGAACTTACCTCGATACTAAAACGGTCATTTTACCAACTTTCTCGATTTTTAATTTTTCTCTCATTCTAGATTCAAATCTCGTTTTCTGAGATCTAAAACATCATATTCTACTTATTTAATTAATGTAATATTCAAAACAGTCCTCAACTCAAACTTTGGAAATTTACAATTTTGCCCCTAAACTTTTTCATATTTACACTTTTTCCCCTTGGCTCGGGAATTAAACTTCATCCCTTATTCTTATGTTTTATGACATGCTGATCATTTTTCCCTTCTATGGAAACATCAAATTCTCATTTTAACACATAGTTATGAACAATAACAACTTTTACCGATTAAGCCGTTTTACTCATTTTTGCTTAAAACCGCTTAGTAAAAGTTGTTTAACATAATTTAAGCCTTCATATTCTACCATAAAACATCAAAATAAACACATTTCACCTATGGATATTTTTCCAAATATGAACCCTAGCTTAAATTATTGCTAGAATAAGCTTAATCAAGTTACTGGGTTTCCAAAATCGTAAAGAACTTGAAAAACGGGGCTAGAACAGACTCACTATTGAGCTTGGAAAGCTTGGAAACCCTATCCATGGCTTCCCCCATGCTAATTTCAGCCTCCATGAGAAAGATGAGTCAATTTTGGCTTTATTTTCCTTTTTTATTTCTTTTAATTACCAAATGACTAAAATGCCCTTAAGGCCTTTCTTTAAAATTTTGTCTTATTCATGCCAATTTTTGTCCAAACGAAATATAATGGTCTAATTACCATTTAAGGACCTCCTCTTTGAACCCCCATTTCAATCAAGTACTTATGAATTAGAACACATATTTTGCAACTTTTGTAATTTAGTCCTAAAAGTCCAATTAAGCACTTTATCAGTAAAATTACTTAACGATATTTTACACAATATTTTAATCAATAAATAAACCTTAAAACTTAATCCGAATAATTTTTTTGACTTCAAATTCGTGGTTCTAAAACCATCATTCTGTTTAGGCCCTAAATCGGGCTGTTACAACAACTTCTGCAAATAAGCCCTAATAGGCAAATTAAACATGCAATCTATAAAATTTCTTATCAATACTCTAACACATGCATCTAATCACTCGGTAAATCATAAAAATTAATCGAAATAAACTTTCTATCTCAGATTTGTGGTTTCGCAACCACTATTTCATTTAGACCCTATTTCGAGATGTTACAAATTCCACTAGTTTTAGCTAACTTAGTTGTATTTAATTTCTATAAGGTTGTTATTAGTGTATGAATAAAAGCATTCCTACTAACAAAGAATATCCTTTTGACCTAGAGATCGAGAGAACATTGCGAAGAAGGAGAAGATAAGTACATAACATGGCAAAGGACGGAATGATCCAGGTCTGAATAATCCATTAAATCCAAATGGTTAGGTTGTTGATCTTCTTATTCATTGTGTGATAGATGATCGAAACAGGCTAATTTAGGAGCATGTTGTGCCAATTTTGGATGACTTGAATCCAGGGATAGTCAGACCACACATACAAACTCAACAATTTGAATAGAAACCAGTGATGTTTCATATGCTCCAAACTGTTGGACAATTCAATGGGTCACCAACTGAGGATCCAAGACTGCACTCAAGATCGAGTAAGAGCGTGGCTTAATGTTTTTCCATCGGGGACTGTGGCATTATGGATGACCTTTGCCAAAGGTTTTTTGTTACGGTATAATCCGCCAAATATGAATGCCAAGCTTATAAATGACATCACTTCCCTAAAACTTAATCCGAATAATTTTTTTGACTTCAAATTCGTGGTTCTAAAACCATCGTTCCGTTTAGGCCCTAAATCGGGCTGTTACAGCAACTTCTGCAAATAAGCCCTAATAGGCAAATTAAACATGCAATCTATAAAATTTCTTATCAATACTCTAACACATGCATCTAATCACTCGGTAAATCATAAAAATTAATCGAAATAAACTTTTCTATCTCAGATTTGTGGTTTCGCAACCACTATTTCATTTAGACCCTATTTCGAGATGTTACAAATTCCACTAGTTTTAGCTAACTTAGTTGTATTTAATTTCTATAAGGTTGTTATTAGTGTATGAATAAAAGCATTCCTACTAACAAAGAATATCCTTTTGACCTAGAGATCGAGAGAACATTGCGAAGAAGGAGAAGATAAGTACATAACATGGCAAAGGACGGGAATGATCCAGGTCTGAATAATCCATTAAATCCAAATGGTTAGGTTGTTGATCTTCTTATTCATTGTGTGATAGATGATCGAAACAGGCTAATTTAGGAGCATGTTGTGCCAATTTTGGATGACTTGAATCCAGGGATAGTCAGACCACACATACAAACTCAACAATTTGAATAGAAACCAGTAATGTTTCATATGCTCCAAACTGTTGGACAATTCAATGGGTCACCAACTGAGGATCCAAGACTGCACTCAAGATCGAGTAAGAGCGTGGCTTAATGTTTTTCCATCGGGGACTGTGGCATTATGGATGACCTTTGCCAAAGGTTTTTTGTTATGGTATAATCCGCCAAATATGAATGCCAAGCTTATAAATGACATCACTTCCTTTTGACAATCAACTGATGAAACATTGTACGAAGCTTGGGAAACATTT